>NW_022437112.1:952393-984264 GCF_009761245.1 Sapajus apella | reverse complement strand
ATGGATGGATGGATAGGTATGTGATAGGTAGATGATGGATGGATGGATGGGTATGTGATAGGTAGATGGATAGGTAGATGATAGATGAATGGATGGATAGATGATAGATTAGATGGTATAGATAGGTGGATGGGTGGAAGGCTGGATAGATAGATGATGGACACAGATAGATTATAGTAAGATAGATAATAAATAAGTATACAGAGAATTGGTAGATGATGGGTGGATGGATGGATAGATGGATAGATGATAGATAGATGAATAGATGATAGAGATAGATAGGTGCATGGTTGGAAGGATTCATAGATGATAGAGACAGATTATATAAGATAGATAATAAATAGATGTACAGAGAATTGGTAGATGATGGATGAATGGATGAATAGATGGATAGATAAATGATGGATGGATGGATGACAGATGGATGGATAGATAGAGATAGATGATAGATAGATAACAATAGATGTGCAGAGAACTGTTAGATGACAGACGGATGGATGATAGATGATAGGTAGATAGATAAATAGAAGATTGATAGACGATGGATGGATGGGTAGACAGATGATAGATAAATGGATGGATGGGTAGACAGATGATAGGTAGATGGATAAATAGATGATGGATAGATGGTAGATGGATGGATAGATAGATAAATGGATAGATGGATAGATGGATGGATGGATGATGGATAGCTAGATATAGATTGATGACAGATAGGTATCTTTTGTTCTGCAGAATTCAGTTGTAAAATTTGCTCTCTGTAATGGAGATGTCAGGAATTCTCTTTCCTTCTTCGTGCAAGGGTGGGGAGGAGTTGTCTACAGGAGCAGCTGTAACAGGCTCATTTTGGAATTTACCCCATCGGAATGTAAAGGTCAAGGAGGCAGCCCTGGGACACACGTCTGGGACACTTGTGTTTGTTATATTTAGTGCGAATTGCAGGTTGGCTTTGCTTGGAGTGTTGCTTCCGGGGAAGGCGCCATGGTCACCTACATGCTGAGAATTTTAATTTCCATAGACAGTATATTGGGCTGGACACTGTGTGGGACTTGGCATTGCTGGCTGCCCTCCTGACTGTTGTCTTCTTCCTGGCAACAGGGGCTTGAGTGCCCAAGAATCAAGTCGTTTGAAAGTCATTACAAAAGTTCACATCAGTCTTATGCGCAGAGACTTAAAACTGCCATAAATTATATGTGCTGTGAGTTCCTTCCTCTCCTATTGAGGCATTAGGAAACTGAGCACATTCTACCTAATGAATCAATATACTTTTCTTTATGTTATCTCTCCTGCCTCATACATCCCTGAGTTGAAGTCTTTTTAAGAAATGGTCTGTCCAGAATTTAAATAACATGTTCGGGTGTTTCTTTACAAAGCACAAGTCTTCTCTTTTTTTTTTTTTTTTTTTTTTTGAGATGGAGTTTCTCGTTTGTCACCCAGGCTGGAGTGCAATGGCACGATCTCGGCTCCATGCAACCTCCACCTCCTGGGTTGAAGAGGTTCTCCTGCCTCAGCCTCCCGAGTAGCTGGGATTACAGGCATGCACCACCACGCCTGGCTAATTTTGTATGTTTAGTAGAGATGGGGTTTCTCTATGTTGATCAGGCTGGTCTCAAACTCCCGACTTCAGGTGATCCACCTGCATTGTCCTCTGAAAGGGCTGGGATTACAGGTGTGAGCCACCAGCCCAGACTGGCTAATTTTTTTTTTTTTTTTTTTCAGTAGAGATGAGGTCTTGCTGTGTTTCCCAGGCTGGTCTCAAACTCCTGGGCCCAAACGATCCTCATTCCTTCACCTCCCGTAACACTGGGATGACAGGCATGAGCCACTGCACTAGCTCAGAGCACAGTTGTTTTGAGTGAGTTGGATTACATCTTTGCTGTAACTCAGGTAATCAAGCCATTGCTTCCACTTTTTGCCTTTTGTTTTCACCTAAGATCTAAATACTTTGGCTGAGTTTTCAAGAGTGAAACACAATATAAAATAAAGGACTGGAACTCATATAGATTGTAGCCGTGAGTTTCCCTGGCATTGCAGCATGAGGAAATGGTCATGGCAGTTGGGTTGACTTTGCCTCATGTTTAAGGTTTCTTCACACTCCTTCTGTGTTTTCTTTTGTTTAGAATGAAAGGAAACGTGTATGTGAATTAGAGTACTGACTACTCACTGCAATTCGTGATTTTTTTTTTTTTGAGACAGGGTCTCAGTCTGTCGCCCAGGCTGGAGTGCGGTGGTGCAATCACAGCCCACTGCAGCCTCCAACTCCCAGGATCAAGTGTCCTCCCACCTCAGCCTCCCAAGTAGCTGTAACTACGGGCATGCCACCATGTCCAGCTAATTTTTGTATGTTTTGTAGAGATGGAGTTTCACTATGTTGCCCAGGCTGGTCTCAAACTCCTGAGCTCAAGCAATTCACCCGGCTTGGCCTCCTGCAGTGCTGGGATGACGTGTGAGCCGCCGCACCGAGCCCCAGCCATGATAATCAGGAGAGGGTGCCTCACGAGTGTAACTCTGGTGTTTTTGTTGATTTTCACAGTGACTGATCAGGCTTTTGTCACACTGGCCACCAATGACATCTACTGCCAGGGTGCCCTTGTCCTGGGGCAGTCACTGAGGAGACACAGGCCAACGAGGAAGCTGGTGGTGTTGATCACTCCTCAGGTGTCCAGCCTGCTCAGGTAAGGCTTAGAGATGTGGCCTGTGCCCAGCTGGGTCCTGTGGAAGGAGGGTCACCTCTCCCGCTAGAGTCCCAGGAGTTATTCTGATGACTGACCACCTTCTTCACAGGCCTGGATGGCGGGCCATCATGATGGGCCTGTGACATTTGTAATGAATCTTTGAATCATGTGAAAACATGCGTGGGATCGGCTTCACAATACTTTAAAAAACAATACTGGGTATGGTAACTGTTCGTTCTCACAACCATGGAAATTGAAAACTCAATTCTTTTTGCATGTTTGTTTTTGAGATGGGCTCGTTCTGTTGCCCAGGCTGGAGTGCAGTGGTACCATCCCAGCTCACTGCAACCTGCAGCTCCCGGGCTCCTGTGATCTTCCCTCCTCAGCCTTCTAAGTAGCTGGGACCACAAGTATGCACCCCCATGCCCGGCTGTTTTTTCATCTTTTGTGTGTGTGTGTTTTTGGTAGAGACAGGGTTTCACCACATTGCCCAGGCTGATCTTGAACTCCTAGACTCACTCAATCCATCTGCCTTGGCCTCCCAAAGTGCTGAGATTACAGGCATGAGCCACAGCACCCTGCCAAGGAGTCTTTTTGTTTTTATAATGTCCTTTTATAATCCACTTTGTCTTTAATTCACAAATAAAGCAAATACATAAACAAATGTGTCTAGTGAATAAAGCATAGGCCTAAGTGTCATACATTATGGAAGCAATAGTCATTTTCTTTCATCAACCATGGACCACTTAGAAAAATTGATTTTATACAAATGGGACAAGGAGGTATTCAATATGGTAGCTGCAGCAGGTATTGAATGTCACGTTTTTTGACGATGAAATAATAGATCTAGATGTTAATCGCTAAACTAAAAAGAGAAAAAAACAGAAAAAACAAACCCATGTGTCCTCAGACATTTTAAATTAGAAGTGCTCTCCTAAATAACTCAATCCGGGTACAAATGAAAGCTTGAATTGTGTGCTATTTCAGAAAATCATTGCAATGTGAGTGCTACCTATACAAAGCAAGGCAATAACTAAAGTGGTACAATCAGTAAAGAAATTATCCACTTCAAATATATATATATATATATATAGGATATAAATATTTTGAGACAGTCTTGCTCTGTCTTCCAGGCTGGAGTGCAGTGGCATGATCTTGGCTCACTGCAACCTCCACATCCTGGGTTCAATTGATTCTAGTGCCTCAGCCTCCCAAGTAGCTGGGATTACAGGCAACCAACATCACACCTGGCTAATTTTTGTAGTTTTAGTAGAGACAGGGTTTCAGCATGTTGGCCAGGCTGGTCTTGAGCTCCTGACCTCGAGTGATCTGCCTACCTCGGTCTCCCAAAGTGCTGGGATTACAGGCGTGAGTCACTGTACCCAGCCTTAAATATTTTTAAAATTAAAAAAAAATGGGCCAGGCACAGTGGCTCACGCCTATAATCCCAGCAGTTTGGGAGGCTGAGGCGGGTGGATCACAAGGTCAAGAGATCGAGACCATCCTGGCCAACACAGTGAAACTCCGTCTCTACTAAAAATACAAAAAAATTAGCCAGGTTTGGTGGCACGTGCCTGTGGTCCCAGCTACTTGGGAGGCTGAGGTGGAAGAATCGCTTGAACCCAGGAGGCTGAGGTTGCAGTGAGCTGAGATTGTGGCACTGCACTCCAGCCTGGTGACAGAGCAAGACTCTCTCAAAAAAAAAAAAAAAAAAGACAGCAGTAAAAAAAAAATTATAAACATAAAATGGCAAAACTAATAATTGGGAACAAGAAACAAATTCAGGGGTTCGATTTTTTTTTTTTTTTTTTCAGGAGACAGAGTTTTGCTCTTGTTGCCCAGTCTGAAGTGCAATGAATGGCGCAATCTCGGCTCATCGCAACCTCTGCCTCCTGGGTTCAAACGATTCTCCTGACTCAGCCTACTTAGTAGCTGGGATTACAGGTGTGTGCCACCATGCCTGACTAGTTTTTGTATTTTTAGTAGAGATGGGGTTTTGCCATATTGGCCAGGCTGGTCTCAAACTCCTAACCTCAGGTGATCTACCCTCCTCGGTCTCCCAAAGTGCTGGGATTACAGGCGTGGGCCACCATACCTGGCCTGATTATTTAACAATAAATCTTCAGGGAGGCCAAGGTGGGAGGATTGCTTGAGGCCAGGAGTTTGAGACAGTCTGGGCGACATAGCAAGACCCCGTTTCTACAAAAAATAAAAAGAGTTATTCTGGTGTCGTGGTATGCACCTGTAGTCCCACCTACTCAGGAGGCTGAGGTGGGAGGATTGTTTGAGCCCAGAGGTTGGAGGCTGTTGCGAGCCATGATCACACCACCACACTGCAGACTGGGCAACAGCGTGAGCTCCTCTCTCTAAAAATAAAAATATCAAATAAAAATGAATCTTTTATTTGAGAAAACACAAATGTACAAAACCGAAATTAAAAGAAAGTCATTTGGAGGCATTTTAAAAAGCGAATACGGTATAGAACGCTTACTGTAATAACGTTGGTAGTATTGAAGAAGTGCTTGATCCTTCGAGGGAAACTGGTGAGACCTTGGTTGTTGTCATCAGAAGAAATAGAAACCTTCTGTTTGACGATAACGTTGAGAAAAACTGAAAATGTTACCAAAGGCTTACGGTATCTTGTAGCAAGGCCCTGGTGTGAGCCATTTTGGGAAGTTCTGTTAAATTGCCCATGATGAGTTCATTTCCCTGCTACATACACTATCTCAGAGCCTAGAAAAAGATGAATATGCTCACTTATCTTGAGAAACTGTCACAATCTTGATACCCAAACTTGACTTACAGGTTTGATTGTATTTACGTATGGATTTAGAAAGCCCTCAAATACAGGATATGAATAAGGCAACTCTAGCCCTGTAGTAAAGAAATAAATAGTGCTTATTCTATGAAAGCAAAGATAGGTTATTATTTTAAAATCTATTAATGTCATTAATCACATTAATATGTTAGAGAAAGTCAATGGTAAGATCCTCTTAAAACAAAAACTAAACTCATAACAAAAAGAATTCCAGGCCAAGCATGGTGGCTCACGCCTGTAATCCTAGCACTTTGGGAAGCTGAAGCAGGCGGATCACTTGAGGTCAGGAGTTCCAGACCAGCCTAACCAACATGGTAAAACCCTGTCTCTACTAAAAAAAAAAAACATTAGCTGGGTGTGGTGACAGGCACCTGTAATCTCAGCTACTCAGGAGGCTGAGGCAGGAGAATCACTTGAACCCAGGAGGTAGAGGTTGCAATGAGCCAAGATGGTGCCACTGCACTCCAGCCTGGGCAACAGAGCAAGGCTCGGTCAAAAAAAAAAAACCTGACTGTATTAAGTTCCAAAAATATACCAGCAGATTCCCTGTGTTATTTTCACAGCTAGGGGAGGGAATAGAAAAATGCTGTTAAAGCATGTAATTGAATTGTTTATGTCACAGAGGATAAATGCTTGAGGGAATGGCTACTGCGTTCTCCATCATGTGATTATTGCTTATTGCGTGACTTTATCAAAGTAGACTTAAGATCTACTCAAGAGAAACTTAAACTAGTCCGAAACAACATGGCAGAAATGGTGGGAAGGGTTTAGTGTTGCAGATTGGGTTGAGGTTTTGTAGGACCTTTTATTGTATATTTCACAGTCATGGGGAGAACTGAGGGATGGTGCTCTGTAGTGGTCAGGGAGTAGAAGACGAGCAGTGAGCAGTGACCAGGGGTGTGGGTGGTGGGAGATGGCCCTTCACTCAGGCTGTGTGTTACAAGCGTGTTGTGGAGTGATCTCTTTGTAGGGAAACCATGCCAGGAGCTTGCATTTATAGTTTTGAATGAACCATACTCATGAAACGTAACTCTGCTTCCAGGAGCTTATTTTAGGGAAATGAGCAGAGCTGAACAAAAGGATGTAAGGACATAAATGACAGTGCCATATGTAGTGAGGTGGAGTGCTGTTTCTCTTGCCCTCCCCCCGCCCGGATCTTTATGCAACTGTGGTGAAGATGCCATAAATTCCATAAATAACTGGGCCGAAAGCAGAGGGAGATTTGCTGAAAGACGGGTACTTTTTCAGAGAAATAGTTACCTTGAATACTGAGCAGTGAAATCCTACAAATAAATGTAGAGTCCGAGAGAAATGCTAAGAGATATAAAAGGGCCGAGAACTTCCACATCTGTCAAATAGGACAGAAAAAGAAAGAAAGAAAGAGAGAGAGAGAGGGAGGGAGGGAGGGAGGAAGGGAAGAAGGAAAGAAGCAAGGAAGGAAGGAAGGAAGGAAGGAAGGAGAGATAAGAAAAATGAAACAGAGAAAGAGAAAGAAAGAAAAAGAAAGAAAGAAAAAGAGAGAGAGAAAGAGAGAAGTAACTACTATTATATTTGAGCTCTGAGAAAAATGTTTAGATTGAGAGTGTTCCAGATATTGAGCAGAGTGAATGAAGAAAGCTCAAACGTAGACACAAAGTGGTAAAATTTCAGAGCAGCAAAAGTGAAGAAAAATCCTAAATGCCTTTCTGTATCAACCTGGTTGAGACAACTGATGTCTCAAAATTCTAGTGCAAGATAACTTTGAAATGAAAGT
Organism: Sapajus apella; assembly: GCF_009761245.1. Classification (NCBI taxonomy): domain Eukaryota; kingdom Metazoa; phylum Chordata; class Mammalia; order Primates; family Cebidae; genus Sapajus; species Sapajus apella. The sequence goes on along the minus strand of NW_022437112.1, from coordinate 977,018 downwards.
TCTGTATTCAGCTTTAGTACCATAATTTGAAAGCAAAACAAACACTTTTCAAATATGCAGATGCACAAAAATTTTATCACTCAAAGACCTTTGAGGAAAAAGTTAGTTGATTGACTCCAGCAAAATGGAATGCGAATCCAAGAAAGGTGAGAGTAGCCAAGTGCAGTGACTCATGCCTGTAACCACAGCATTTTGGGAGCCTGAGGTGGGAGGATCACTTGAGTCCAGGAGTTCAAGACCAACGGGACAACATAGTGAGATCTCGTCTCTACTAAAATTTTTTTTTTTAATTGCTGAGTGTAGTGGTGCATGCCTGGAGTCCAAGCTACTCAGGAGGCTGAAGGGGGAGGATCACTTGAGCCCAGGACATTAAAGCTGCAGTGAGCTATGATTCATTACACCACTGCACTCCAGCCTGGGTGACAGAGCAAGACCCTGTCTCAAAATAATAATAATAATAAGAGTACACACAGGAAGCAGTGCTGAATAAATAAATGTATAAAACACAGTTAAGTCTGAATGTGTTAGTGCATAATTATGAAAATAATCTGGAATTAACATTTCACGTGGGAGGCAATTGAAAGAGCAGCGAAGAAAGAGAGAATGAGCATATGTTCACGTTTTTGTTTCATCTGGGAAGAAGACATAGATAATGACTATCTTTATATTTGATAGAAAATATCAGCTTAGGCAGTTGAAAGGCGGTTACCACCAGAAAACTAGAAAACATTTGTACACGTTTCAGAGCCTTGATGGGAAATGCGTGGATTGAAGAAAACCTGATTCACGCAATCAGAGGTGGGTGGGAAAGAATTACACCAAAGAAGTAGAACGTCTGATACATGTAAAAAGGGAAAATAATATGAAACAAAATTGTGGGACTCAATCCAAATATAACAGTGATCATAATAAACATGAATGGATTAAAATTTCTTTTAAAAAAGATAGACTTTCTGAATGGGAAAATAAACATAAAACCCAGACATACAGTAGTGCAGGAAGCAGCTTAATTAAAAACAAGGAAACAAAAAAGTTAAAAATAAATGGATGCATTTGGTATGATTCTTTCCACTATCCAATCTAAGTAATTGTCAATTATTTTATAGACTGCTCTTCAGGTTTTTTTTTTTTTTGTTTTTTTTTTTTTTTTTTTGAGAAAGAGTCTTGCTCTATTTCCCAGGCTGGAGTGCAATGGCATGATCTTGGCTCACCAAAAGCCCTGCCTCCCAGGTTCAAGCAATTCTTGTGCCTCAGCCTCCCAAGTAGCTGGGACTACAGGCATACGCCACCACGCCTGGCTAATTTTTGTATTTTTAGTACAGACGGGGTTTCGCCATGCTGGCCAGTCTGGTCTCCAACTCCTGACTTCAAGTGATCCGCCCACCTCAGCCTCTGAAGGTGCTAGAATTATAGGCACTAGCCACTGCATGCCAGGCCTTGCATGACTTTAAATATATGAATATGAAAATATTGAACTTAGAGTAATCATTATGCTTTGTGTTGATTGAAAAATATAACACTGGCTATCAAAGAAGCATGTTCAAAAATACTTAAATCATTTCAAAATGTCCTGCAAATTGTGGTGGCTTCTATGCACCCCTAAAGCTTCAGGCATTTAGCTCAGGCGCATTGCTAAAGTAGTATGTTGATTCTTCCAGTACGGTGGCATTTCACACCATTGACATTTGCATTCAAGTATGAGCCATCCATGGAAATGAGCTCTGAACATGGAGACCGCAGGGAGGCCAGTGGGGAATTCTCCCTGTTCCACGTTTGTGAGCAGCAAAACAGCACCCTCCCAAAGGAAGAGGCAGTTCTATGCTAAATATTCACCCACTGTCCTCCTATTTGGCACATGTCTGTTCCAGGGCCATCCTCTCCAAGGTGTTCGATGAAATAATTGAAGTGAATCTAATTGATAGTGCGGACTACATCCACCTGGCCTTTCTGAAGAGACCTGAGCTTGGGGTCACCCTCATCAAGCTTCACTGTTGGACTCTCACTCACTACAGCAAGTGTGTCTTCCTGGATGCAGACACTCTGGTGAGTGAAGTTTCCCTACTTGATAAGAAACCTCCAAGACCTCATCTCTCCATCCTTAAGCAGGCTGTCAACTCTTCTTTTTTTGTTTTTTTTGAGATGGTGAATCGCTCTGTCACCCAGGCTGGAGAGCATTGGCGCAATCTTGGCTCACTGCAACCTCCGTCTCCCCGGTTCATGTGATTTTCCCGCCTCAGCCTCCTGAGTAGCTGCGATGACAGGCACCCGCCATCATGCCCGGCTAATTTCTGTATTTTTGTAGAGACAGGATTTCAATATGCTGGCCAGGCCGTCAGCTCTCACTGGCAGATGTCTGTGAGGTCATGTGCATTTCTATTTCTAACACAGTGTTCAGTCTATTACAATCGGACATAACATACCCCTAGCACTGTGTAGACCCTGCTGAGGAGAATGAGGGGCTGGAAGACATGCTCCTACCCCAGGAATGAATTATAACCACAATATTTTACACAAACAAAATAGAACCATTAGGAAAAAAAACACTTGTGGCTGGGTACAGTGGCTCATGCCTGCCATCCTGGCACTTTGGGAGGCTGAGGTAGGCAGATCACTTGAGGCCAGAAGTTTGAGAACAGTCTAGGCAACATGGCCAAGCCCTGTCTCTATAAAAAATACAAAAATTAGCCGGGTGGACTGATGCATACCCGTAATCCCAGCTACTTGGGAGGCTGAGGCATGAGAATCGCTTGAACTTGGGAGGTAGAGGTTGCAGTGAGCCGAGATCATGTGACTGCACTCCAGCCGTGGCAACATAGCAAGAAAAAAGAAAAAACCTGTCGCCATGATTGTATATTGAATTATGTGGTCCTGATTGGACTGGTACACTGGGCCTTTTAAGCTGTGGCATCTCCTAATTGCTATCTGGGCTAGTGACTTACACAGTGTAGAAACCCATGGTGGGCACTTTCAAAAACAGCCACTGGAAAATCAAAATGGAAAATGAAGTTGGAGTGTTAGAATTCAGTTCTGGATTGTCTTGGTTAAGTAAAACCAGGTCTGGAGAAAGAAGAAAGCAAGAATGATAATCAGAATAGTGTTGCATAATTTAGAAAATTCGTATATGTTAAAAGCAGGGGTTCCCCAACCTTTGGGGCCACAGACAGGCACCAGTCTGCTAGAAACCAAGCCACGCAACAGGAGCTGAGTGATGGGCAGGCGAGCGAAGCTTCGTCTGTATTTACAGTCACTCCCATCACTGGCATCACCACCTGAGTTCCGCCTCCTGTCAGATCAACAGCGGCATTAGATTCTCATAGAGATGCGAAGCCTATTGTGAACTGCGCATGTGAGGGATCTGAGTTGCACACGCCTTATGAGAATCTAAGGCCTGATGATCTGTCACTGTCTCCCATAACCCCCAGATGGGACTTTCTACTCACAGGAAAATAAGCTCAGGGCTCCCACCAATTCTACATGATGTTGAGTTGTAGAATTATTTCATTATGTATTACAGTGCAATCGTAATGGAAATAAAGTGCACAATCAATGTCATGTGCTTGAATCTTCCTGGAACCATCTCCCACCACCATTGTCTTCCAGAAAACTGGTCCTTATTGCCAAAAATCTTAGGGACGACTGGGTTAAAAAGAACTGAAATTAACTGTCAAGCTCTATAAGGCAATTAATTACATTATGTTGACTTCCAAACCTCACTGCTTATGAGTTTCTATAATGTCATTGCTGACATTTGCAGTGTGTTGAGGATATACAATTAAGAGAATTTCATGGAGGATTTTAAGAACCTTAAGGAAATAATTTTAGACAGTGTTGCATCAACCACTTGAAATCAACCACAGAACAGTCTTTCTCACAAATGTTTCTCCTTTGAGCGTAAGTGGGAAAGTCTTAAGAGTCACTCAAAAAAAAAAAAAAACAAAACTGGACGCAGGTTTCCAACCAGCAAGCATTTCCAGGCCCATCCTAAAGTTCCTACTGTATTATTTTGTAAACTCAATCTGCTTTTGCAGAAAGAAGCATTGGCCAGGCACAGTGGCTCGTGCCTGTAATCCCAGCACTTTGGGAAGTCGAGGTGGGCAGATCACTTGATGCCAGGAGTTTGACACCAGCCTGGCCAACATGGTGGAACCCTGTCTCTAGTAAAAATACAAAAATTAGCTGGGCGTGGTGGTAGGTGCCTGTAATCCCAGCTACTCAAGAGGCTGAAGTGGGGGCATTGCTTGAACCGGGAAGGTGGAGGCTGCAGTGAGCCAACACCACACCACTGCACTCCAGCCTGGGCAACAGAGCGAAACTCCGCTTAAAAAAAAAAAAAAAAAAAAAAGAAGCATTGCGGCAGGTTCTCCGTGTTTTGCTTCACCAGGTGCTGTCCAATGTGGATGAGCTGTTTGACCGGGGAGAGTTTTCTGCAGCCCCGGACCCAGGATGGCCGGATTGCTTCAATAGCGGGGTGTTTGTCTTCCAGCCTTCGCTGCACACGCATAAACTCCTGCTGCAGCACGCCACGGAACACGGCAGCTTTGATGGTAAGCCAGGGCAGCCTGGACGTTTGAGGAGGAGAACAGGACTACTGCCTGTACCCACTTCGCAGCCTCGCCCCATTTCCCCTTATCTGGGAATGGTCACTTGAAGATCCAGGTGGGAATTGAAGAATACGGCCAGTCAGGGGTATAGGAAGAGATCGGGAAGTTCACAAGGAAATATACAGTTGAGAGAACCATTGGAAATATCCTTGCTAAGGAGAAAGAACAGCTCGACAATCCAGTCATATAAAATAGGTGAGCAAGTCCTTCTCTAAAGGGCTGGATAGTAACTGTTTTCGGAGTTGCCCGCCTTATGGTCTCTGTTGCACACACTCAACTCTGCAGATGTTGCACGAAGTCAGCCATTGACCAGACAGCCACACCTCGCTTAACAACGGGGATGCAGCCTGAGAAATGTGTTGTTAGGAGATTTTGTCATTGTGTGAACATCCCAGCGTGTGTCTTCCCACCACTAGATGATGCAGCCTGCTGGAGACCTAGGCTGGATGGCGGAGCCTGCTGCTCCCAGGCTGCACACCCACAGAGCGTGTGACTGCGCGGAATGCTGCAGGCAGCTGTCACCTAGTGGGAAGTATCTGTGGTTCTAAACATATCCAGACCTCACAGAGCTCTAGTGAAAATGCAGGATAAACTCTTATGGGATCGCTGTCATGTGTATGGCCTGTCTTTGACCCAAGCACTTTTATGTGTTGTGTGACTGTACTTGGCGTTGAACATGGGTTGGGCCTGTTGGCTCATGCCTATAATCCCAGCACTTTGGGAGGCCAGGGCAGACAGATTGCTTGAGGCCAGGAGTTCAAGACAAGCCTAGGCAACATGGCAAGACCCCATCTCTACAAAAATTACAAGAATAAGCTGAATGTGATGATGGCACCTGTTTTCTGTGCTCCCTGGGAGGCTGCGTTGGGAGCAGCACCTGAGCTGAGGAGTTCAAGGCTGCAGTGAACTGTGATTGCACTACTGTACTCCAGTCTGGGTGACAGAGTGAGACCCTGTCTCAGAGAAAAGAAAAGAGCACAGCTGTGTTCCAACAAAACTTTATTTACAAAAACATGCAGAGAGTGTAGATGGCTGACCCCTGGTAGACTACAGGGGAGAATTAAAATGAGGTAACCTGAAGCCACGTATTTGTTCAAATGGGCGTCGGTAGAGAGGACATGTGCTGGAATTTTCGTAAAGTAAAAGAAAATACTGGCCAGGCACAGTGGCTCATGCCTGTAATCCCAGCACTTTGGGAGGCTGAGGTGGGCAGATCACCTGAGGTCGGGAGTTCAAGACCAGCTTGACCAACACGGAGAAACCCCATCTCTACTAAAAATAGAAAATTAGCTGGGTGTGGTGGCACATGTCTGTAATCCCAGCTACTCAGGAGGCTGAGGCAGGAGAATCGCTTGAACCTGGGAAGCGGAGGTAGCAGTGAGCCGAGATAGTGCCATCACACTCCAGCCTGGGCAACAAGAGTGAAAACTCTGTCTAAAAAAAAAAATACTGGACCAGTGAAGAATTGCCTCTAGGTAAAGGCCAAAAGTTAATAAAACTGGCAAAAAGGGCGGGAAAAGCATTGTCACTACCAGGGAGCATTCGTGAGGGGATGAGTGGAGTGCTTTGGACTCCATATGCAGTTTTCTTACTCATCTTGGGGCTCCTAGAGAATTTTGGAGGAAATATGCACGTATTTTCATCAGTGGCTTGGGTTATCTGTCCTTTCTGAGAACAGATAGAATGTGTTAGCTGCCAGATAGAAGAAATGGAAGTAGCAACCCTGAGGGCAAGTGTTTATGTTGAGAGCTTCCGGCACATCTCGTGTTCTTGGAGTGGACCGGACCATACTTTCCTAATCTGCTTTTTTGTTTGCTCATTCTGTAGGGGCAGACCAAGGCTTACTGAATAGTTTCTTCAGGAGCTGGTCGACGGCAGACATCCAAAAGCACCTGCCGTTCATCTATAACTTGAGTACTAACACGACGTACACTTACAGTCCTGCCTTCAAGCAGTAAGTTCTCCGCCCTGGCCAATCCTGCCAGCTCTGCCGCTCCTGAGCCACCTTCCCTCTTGGAAGATATACCAGCTGTTGGCATATTTTAAAACTCTATCTATCTATCTACCTATCTATCTATCTGTCTATGTATGTATGTATGTATGTATGCATGTATGTATGCATGTATGTATGCATGTATGTATCTGTCTATGTATGTATGTATCTATCTAGATCTGGATATCTATCTGTATACATAGAGCTATATATCTATATCTACATATGTATCTAGATCTAGATCTAGATATCTCTCTATATACATTCATCTATCTAATGTATATATCTATGTAGATATTTGTCTACACAGACCTAGATATCTGTCTATATCTATCTATCTATCATATCTATTATCTACATCTATCCAGATAGATCTGGATATTTATATATATACATCTCTTTATAGATATCTATGTCTATCTATCTGTCCACCTATCTCTATCTAGCTATCTAAATCTAGATCTCTATCTATATAGATCTCTAGATCTCTATCTGTGTATCTATCTGGATCTATGTAGGTATCTATCTATCTAGATCTGGACATCTGTCTATATATCAGTACATTGATCTCTCTGTGTCCATCTTTATGTGTGTATATACACATGTACAGACACACATATCTCATCCCCTGCTTGCTTATTGCTGTAAATGTTAGGTAGTCAAGGCGCTATGACAATGATTCCCAAACTGTGGCCCAAGGAACCCTGAAGAATTCCCTGTAACTCTTTCAAGTGTCTTCAAAGTCACAACTACTTTTAAAAAAGAATTCTAAGATGTGATTTTTTTTCCCTTTTTGCTGCCATTTTCTCATGTGTCTATGCTGGGATTTTACAGACACTGCATGGCATGTGATAAGGTAACACAGACAGAGCTAGGACGAACCAGCTGTCACCTCTTGGAAAAATGGATTCCACTCTTTTCACAATGATTTTTCTTTTTAATATAGAAGGTATTTTTAATGAAAAAAATATGAAATTTATGTTACTGCATAATGGTTTGACTCTTTTTTTTTGGGTGGAGTCTCGCTCTGTCACCAGGCTGGAGTTCAGTGATGCGATCTCAGCTCACTGCAACCTCTGCCTCCTGGGTTCAAGTGATTCTCCTGCTTCAGCCTCCCGAGTAGCTGGGACCACAGGCGTGCAACACCATGTCCAGCTAATTTTTGCATTTTTAGTACAGACAGGATTTCACCATGTTGAGCAGGCTGGTCTTGATCTCTTTACCTCGTGATCCACCCGCCTTGGCCTCCCAAAGTGCTTGGATTACAGACATGAGCCACCAAACCCAGCCTGGTTTGATTTTTTTTAAGGGATTGATAAATATGTTTTCTAATTTTTCAGTTTTAATCTCAATTATTGTAAATATGGAGAGATAGAATCCACAGTGACATGGCCGGGCACAGTGGCTCACGCCTGTCATTCCAGCCCTTCAGGAGGCTGAGCGGGTGGATCACTTGAGCTCAGGAGTTTGAGACCAGCCTGCACAACATGGCAAAATCCTGTCTCTACCAAAAATAAAAATAAAAAAATTAGCCGAATGTGGTGTCACATGCCGCTAGTCTCAGCTACTCAGGAGGCTCACTTGAGCCTAGGAGGTGGTGTTTGCCATGAGCCGAGATCGTGCCACTGCACTCCAGCCTGGGTGACAGAGTAAGCCTCAGCTCAGGAGAAGAAAAAGAAAGAATCCACATGGACAAAGCTCCTTGGGTCCCTCAGAGGATCAGGGGTGAGGGGACCAGAAGCTGTGAAATTCACTGCTCCAGAAGATAGGGCTACAAATGAAAATAGAGAATCTGGGAATCATTTTCTACATTACTCATGTTCTGTAGAAATGAGTAATGTAGGGAATGAGTCATTCTACAGTTTGTATTCTCTGCAGAGGACATAGTGTCCCCAAGGAAGAGAAATTGATTCTCGGGAGTGAAAAACTTCTTATTTTTTAAAGTATAATCACAGTTGTAACGTACAGAACATAGATATGTCATGTGACTTTTGTATTCATATTTCATGAGGAGGTGATCAAAGAAAAAACAATGTTTCAAAAGGCTCCTGGAGGACGGTGGTGGTGATGAACAACAAAAAAGTTGGCGAGGGGAAAATGTAGAATCCTGAAAGGGAGAAAAAAAGCCAGTTGCTTTGCCGCTTGCTATCCAAGTGTATCTGTAAAAGCTATTCCTTTTTTGTCCCTGTCATTTTAAGGATAGGATGATTTGGGCTGCCATACTTCACGTTTTTAAAAAACTGATTTATTCCTCCTGTTTTGGGAAAAAATCTCAAAGGATTATGATTATGTTTCTTGATAGATAGAAAATAAAATAACTGCAAAAACTGTGATTTAAAAATATATCTGTATGTAAAATGACTGCAGATGAAAGGACTAGTCTGCTGGTAGTTGGATTATATGCTGACTGCTAGCTTGACAGCCGGGCACGGTATTACTGCTCATATACTGATTGCTGCATTGATAGTACTAGTATGTTATTCTTGGTTATACATTGATTACTACAGTGATAGTAGTTTGTTATTATTGATCACGTACTGATGACTGAATTAATAGCAGTAGTATGTTACTACTGATTGTATAGTGATTACTATGCCAATAGTAGTATTATTGACTATATATTGATCACTACACTGACAGTAGTTATTATTGATTATATATTGATTACTGCATTGGTAGTAGTAGTCTATTATTATTGATCATATACTGATGACTGCATTGGAAGTAGTAGTGTATTGTTATTGATTACATATTGATTACTGTTGAGAGTAGTAGTCTATGACTGATCATATGTTGATGACTGCATTGGAAGTGTTGTATTATTATTGATTATATATTGATTACTATGCTGATAATAGTAGTATAATCAATCATAACAATCAGTAATGGAAATCCATTGCGACAAGTCCTTTGGAGGCTGTCTTTGAGGGGCTCCATGGTAGTTGGGTGCTTTCTGGGTGTCTTTTATCGCGTCTGAGTGGAAATCAGAATCCCTTCTGTTTCCCTCTCAGATTCGGTTCCAGTGCAAAGGTCGTCCACTTTTTGGGGTCCACAAAGCCTTGGAACTACAAGTACAATCCACAGAGCGGCTCGGTGTTGGAGCAGGGCTCAGCGCCCAGCAGCCAGCACCAGGCGGCGTTCCTTAATCTCTGGTGGACCATCTACCAGAACAACGTGTTGCCCCTTTATCAAAGCGTCCAAGCAGGGGGAGCACTCGCAGCTCCTGGACACACAGTAAGTGGGGAATTCTCTTAAAACCCAGAGCTGAGGGCGAGGAGAAACGCCCCATTTGTGTCTAAATACTGTATTTCATGGAAAAGACTACTGAGAAGCAAGCACCTTTTTAAAAAATTTTTATTTTTTGGCTCGAAATGGAGAATTCCTAATGAGTAGAGATACTGTTTTAATTTATAGGCCTGATGCATAAATAGGTTGTTGAAATTAGCCATCCTCATTAGAGTAAGAAACACCGGTGCATGGGCGAGTGATTCACAATGACTGATTATGATGTCATTTGGGTCAACATTTTCCACTTGAAACCACCATTTGAGATAGCCATTGGAGGAAGTGTCTGAAGAGGATTTTGTAAATTTTTGATTGACACCAATTTGATTTAAGAAAATATAATGATAGCCCCTAGATGTGCTAAATAGCAAAGTATCTGCAGTGTGTTGAATATGGAATGCATCTGCCTTGCATAAAAGCTTTTGCAGTTAGGAGCTTATTTTTTTAAAAGAGTATTTGCACTAGAGTACTAGTACTCTAGAGTACCAGAGTGTTTTTTTTTTTTTTTTTTTTTACAAAAAAAAACTAGAGTTGTTTGTTTGTTTGTTTGTTTGTTTGACAGAGCCTTGCTCTGTAGCCCAGGCTGGGGTGCAGTGACACGATCCCGGCTCACCGCAACCTCCACCTCCCAGGTTCAAGCAATTCTCCTGCCTCAGCCTCCCGAGTAGCTGGGATTACAGGTGAACGCCACCATGCCCCGCTAATTTTTGTACTTTTAGTGGAGATGGGGTTTTGCCACATTGGCCAGGCTGGTCTTGAAGCCCTGACCTCAAGTGATCCACCCACCTCAGCCTCCCAAAGTGCTGGGATTGCAGACATGTGCCACCGCGCCCGGCCTTTTTTTTTTTTTTTCCTGGAATATTTGCTAATACCACAGAGTCCGCTATCAGCACATGCATTGCTTGGGAAGTTGAAGAGAATTCCTATTTTAATTTTTAGTATGGTTTTTTATTCGGGTGAAGCCAGGGGCTGCTTTTTAAGGACTGCTGAAAATGCCCCTCATCGTCTGACACTAGCCAGTCGGTGTTTGTGTTCACTTCGCCAACATTGACTTGCCACATATTTCCTGCTGGGCATTTTGCTAAGTACTGGATTGCATAGGAGGGAATTTTAAGGCTTAGTGTCAAATGGTTCTGAGAAATAAAACATGAAGGACAATTATTTAATGATTGCAGATGGGAGCAGGGCTCCCCTCCCCCAGGACAGCGGGTGAATTGAGAAGACATCGGAAAGCTCACTGGATGTGTCTGTTTTTGTGCAGCTTTGCCTCAGTGATGTTGGGGCGCCGTGTGCAGATTCAGCATCCGGTGCTGGAGAGCCGTGTGCAAATTCAACACCTACTCCTGGCGTGCCATGTGCAAATTCAGCACCTGGATCTAACCAGCCTGCTCAGGGCCTTCTGGAGCCAACCCATCTCATAGTGGATGAGATCCTGTCTCTGCCTGAAGGATGCCGTTCAGAAGATGTAAGTACCTGCGTTCCACACAGGTGTGATGGAGAGTCAGACGCTGGCTCCAGTGAGAGAGCAGAGAGAACTGGCTTCCCTGGCTCTCTGGGGGAGGGGGGGTGATGGAGGGAAGGGCTGGTCTTTAGTTTGCTGCGGCATTCAAAGCTCCTGCATTTACCTGCATCATGGCACACCGAATCAAGCTCACCTCCAGAAAGATACCTAAGTCCCAATCTCCAGGACCTGTGAAAGTGACCTTGTGTGGCAAAAGGGAGTTTGCAGTTGTGATTAAATGAGGGACCTCAAGATGGGGCAGGATGATCTTGAATTATGCGGGTGGGCTCTTAGTCATCACAAACCTCCCTTAAAAGAAGAAGGTGGAAGTGTCAAGGTCAGAGGAGGAGGCCATGAGCCAGGGAATATGGTGGCCTCCAGAAGCCAGAGAAGGCAGGAGGTGGATTCTCCTCCAGGTCCCCAAGAATGAACCAACTCTGCCAACACCTTGATTTTAGCCCACTGGACTTCTGGTCCCAAGAACTATCAGATGGTCAGTCTGCCTTGGCGTAAGCCACCAGTGTGTGGCCAGTTCTCATATAGCAGCCTCAAAACACTGATGCCACATGGAGACACATGCTCACTCTTGAGCCGTTTACAGAGTCTGGGGGCACAGAGCTCTTTCAGGTTCAGTGCTCCTTCGACCCAGCTACTGGGCTGTGCATCCTGAGAGCTTTCAGCCCAACCCCTGACTTGAACATGGGTTCAAGTGACGATGAATTCCTGCCGAGGCTCAATGTTCAAATTAATGTTGACCTGCACGGTGGTGTCTATTGAGGCTGAGTCTGCAGAACTTTGTCTCCACAGAAGAAAAATGAAAAGATCTCTTATTTGCAAAACAAATAATGGAGGCTGTCATTTCTCCAGCTCCACTTTCTGGGCGAATACTTTGGAACTATATCTTGTGTTTAAAGATTTCTTGGGACCACGCATGGTGGCTAACACCTGTGATCTTAACACTTTGGAAGGCTGAGGTGGGAGGATTGCTTGAGACCAGCTGGCATCACACTGAGACCTCGTCTCTACAAAAACGTCAAAAAACTTAGCCAGGCTTGGATGTGTACACCTGCAACCCCAGCTACTTGGGAGGCTGAGGCAGGAGAATCGCTTGAGCCCCGGGAGGCTGAGGCTGTAGTGAGCTATGATCTCACCACTGCACTCCAGCCTGGGTGACAGAGCTAGACACTGTCTTAAAGAAAAAAAAGATTTCTTGTTTTACATCTTTACCACTCATCCTAACAAGTTTCTCAACAGAATTATTTTGAGATCATACCTAGGGAAGGATCTGGGGACGGGGCTGAAGGGAAGTCATTCTACTCTGTATATTTCAGATATAAATATATATATATTTCTTTTCACGGTGGGCACTTTGGGAGAGCCGTTTCTTGTTGCTTTTAAACAAGCAGACTTTTCATTTCGCACTCGTTGCTATGGAAGACTCCATGGGCTTCACTGCACTGTGCTGTGAATTATGCCCTGGCAACCTTATGCATGAATAATGTCGGAGTGCTGAGTTCACATTCACCCAAACACATTGAAAAGATCTTTAGGTTCAGATGGTGATGACTGGGGAGGTGTAAACTTCATTTTTCCGGTTTTGTGTTCCTTGGGTGTGTCCTGAGCGTGCCATAGCCTGGGTCTGGCCCCAGGACATGCCTCGGGTGAGTCCAGGCAAGGGCCTCTGCTTGTTGCTGCTGGAATGTGAAGAATCCCGTCGGTTGAGCTCTTACATGATGTGCAAAACGGGCAGTGGAGCTGAGCCATGCTCAGATCAGGATGTCTAAGGAAAACTCGCATTTACATGAAATGTTTAGTAGGCAGCAGAGTTTGGACTGTAAACCAGAGAGTTTGCTGCTCCATTCAAGGCTCATGCTTCTGTTTGCATTACTGCACCTTAATGCAAATAAAAGGGGACTCTGATCCACTGTTGACATGTACTGAAAATAACTGAATGCTCAAACTCCTCGCCTAAAAGAGAAATATTATTGAATGCTTCATAAAAACAAATTTAGGAAGTGTATTTTGCCACGGTTAAGGACACACTGTGACGCAGCCTCAGGAGGTCCTGATGACAGGTGCCCAGGGTGGTCGCGGCACAGCTTGGTTTTATGCATTATAGAGAGACATGACGTAGCAATATGTGTAAGAAGTACATTGGTTCAGTCCGGAGAGGCAGGACAACTCAAAGTGGGGAGGGGGCTTCCAGCTCATAAGTAGATAGAGACAAACGGTTGTATTTGTTTTTTTGAGTATCTGATTACCCTCTCCAAAGGAGGCAATCAGATATGCATTTATCTCAGTGAGCAGAGGGTGACTGAGAGAGCGGGAGGCAGGATTGCCCAAGCAGCTCCCAGCTTCACTTTTCCCTTTGGCTTAGTGATATTGCGGTTTCAAGATTTATTTTGTTTTCACAAGACTCTACTGAGTCCTCAGAAGACAGTTTTCAAACCATCTTTCTGATTTCTGGTTATGTAATTTTAATCTTATTCTGTCAGAGTCTTGAACATTAGTGGTTTTTCAAACTGTGGGCTGAGCTTTGTCTGAATAAGGATTATTTTAAAGAATTGTGTTTTTGCAGATGATCTTAAAAGCATTCTTCTTTTTGTTTTGTTTTGTTTTTTTTGAGATGGAGTCTCACTCCATCGCCTAGGTTGGAGTGCAATCATGTGATCTCAGCTCACTGCAACTTCCACCTCCCAAGTCCAAGCAATTCTCCTGCCTCAGCCTCCTGAGTAGGTGGACAGGCGTGAGCTATCACACCTGGTTAATTTTTGTATTTTTAGTAGAGATGGGGTTTCTCCATGTTGGCCAGGCTGTTCTTGAACTCCTGACCTCAAGTGATCCACCCGCCTCAGCCTCCCAAAGTGTTGTGATTACAGGCATGAGCCACCGCGCCTGGCCATTAAAAGCATCTTAAAAGTCTGTTCTGAACCATGGTGAGCACTGCCTCATTTGTAATGTCAGCCACCCTCTTTCAGAAGCAAGTGTGTGTTCACCCTTCAGCCCCTCAAGGGATTTACGTGGATTGTCACAGCCCCTAAAAACAAGCTTCCCAGGGCAAACAGTGGTTCTCCAGAGACTCCCAAAGGGCAAACAGTCGGGAAGCTCCAGTCCCAGCTGCAGCTCAAGTTGTAGCCTTGCCAATCTCAGAAAAAAACAGACCAATTTAGAGTGAGAGCCCTTGGCACTTTGGTTTCTCCAAAACAGTGCCCAGCATGTTCAGTTCATATTCATCTCCATGGAATTGTTGCAGTGATCTTTTGTTGACGTAAGCCACTTCTACTTTTGCTTTGGATTCATAATTGTGGATGCGGCAGCAACTTAAAGAATAGACGTCTAGCTGCGTGTTGTCTGTCCCTGAGCCACATCTCAATCAGAGCCAGTCAAGCCAAACCAAGGAGAGACTTTCCTGTGGAGTAGTGGGGCTTCTGAAAAAAGCAGGTGCAGAGAATCATGGTGGTAGAATTGAGGATCATCCTGCCTTGATGCCCAAGGAGATGGACAAGAACACAAAAGCACATTCATTTCACCCCAGTTAGGTGCTGTCTGTTGTCAAAAAGACAAAAAAAAAAAATGCTGGTTAAGATGTGGAGAAAGGGGAACTCTTAGCCACTGTTGATGGGGATTAAAAATAAGTACAGCCAGGTTGGAGAACAGTATGAAGGTTCCTCAAAAAACTGCAAATAGACCTACGGTATGATCCGGCCATTTATCCAAAGGAAAGTTAATTAGTATATTGAAGGGACATCTGTCCCTGTCCATGTTTTTTGCAGTTTATTCACAACAGCCAATATATGGAGCCAACCCAAGTGTCCGTCACAGGATGAATGGATAAAGAAAAGGCAGTGCATAGATACACCATGGAATACTATTCCACCATAAAAAAGGAAAGGAAATTCATCATTTGCAGCAGCATGCATGGAAATAGAGGACATTATGGTAGGTGAAATAAGCCAGGAACAGAAAGTTAAACATCGCATGTTCGTGCTCATCCATGGAAGCTAAAAAAGTTTAATCTCACAGAAGTAAAAAGTAAGACCAGGCACAGTGGCTCACTCCTGTAATCCCTGCATTTTGGGAGGCTGAGGCAGGATGATTGCTTGAGATCAGGAGTTGAGACTAGCCTGGGCAACATAGCCAAACCCTGCCTCTACAAAAAATACAAAACTTAGCTGGGTGTGGTGGTGCTTGCTGGTGGTCCCAGCTACTCAGAAGCCTGAGGTGGGAGAATTGCTTGAACCTGGGAGGTTGAGGCTGCAGTGAGCCAAGATCACACCACTGGACTCCAGCCTGGGTAGCAGAATGAGACCCTGTCAAAACGAAAACAAAAAAAAGAAGTAAAAAGTAGAAGAGAGTATCCTAGAGACTGGGAAAGGTCGGGGGAAAGGAGAAGATAGAGAGACATTTGTTAAAGGATACAAAGTTACACCTAGACAAGAGGAATATGTTGTCATGTCCTGTAGCCCTACAGGATGACTGTAGCCAGCAGTAATACATAGTTTCACATAGCTGGAGGGAGGATATTGTATATTCCCAAAAGAAAGAAATGATACATAATTGACATGATGGATATGCAAATTACCCTGAGCAGATCACTGAACATTGTATGTATTGAACCATCCCTATGTATCCCATGAATGTGTACAACTATTATGTGTCAATTTTTAAAACGTAAAAATTTTTTTAAAAAAGCATGTTCAGCAGCCAGCAGCCTCGAGAAGCCCATCAGCTGGTTTCATACACAGTGAGACTGCAGTGCCCTTTGGACATTTTTGGCATGGCTCCAAATCCCCACCCCATTCTCAAGGGGCAATATTGCAGAAAGGAGGAGGGTGGAAAAAAAAATCTCAAGAATTGGAGAATCACCAGTTTCCAGGGCCCAGGACAAGACCTAGGAGGAAATGAAGAACACCCTTGCAGATAGAAGCTGTCTCTGTCTGGGTGGTGCTGGGGACAGTAGGTGGCCCTGGGACCTTCTGTCTTTCTGCTGTCAGTTTGAACATGAGCTCAAGACCAAGGGTACAGTGAGGGGAGATGACCCCCCAGCTGGGCTGAGCGTAGTTTGCTTAGGATATTTAAGCAGTTCTTCAAAGTAATTGCAGAACCCAAATCTCTTATCTTGGGGACTCTGCCCAGCCTCACCCCTCCCTCTACCCCGCCATTAGGATGGAGAGGTGGGGAGAATGGGGAGTGAGACTGAAGGATGAAATTATGTGGACACAGGAACTCCAAAATTCCTTTTTCTTTTTTTCTGAGATGGAGTCTCACTCTGTTGCCCAGGCTGGAGTGCACTGGCATGATCTCAGCTCACTGCAACCTCCACCTCCCGGGTTCAAGCGATTACTGGCTAATTTTTGTATTTTTAGTAGAGACTGTGTTTCACGGTGTTAGGCTGGTCTCGAGCTCCTGAGATCAAGTGGTCTGTCTTCCTCGGCCTACCAACGTGCTAGGATTATAGGCGTGAGTCTATAGGGTTGGGGACACTGACCTAAAAAATTTTGTTATGGTCTATATATTTTCTGATATTTTTCTAAAAACAATGACTTCTTCAGGGGAAGGGATTGGGGGTGAGGGCAGGGAGGGCATCAGGACAAATGCACGCGGGATTTAAAACCTAGGTGACGGGTTGATAGGTGCAGCAAACCACCATGACACACGTATACCTGTGTAACAAGCCTGTGCGTCCTGCACATGTATCCTGGAAATTAAAGTAAAAAAACAAAAAACAAAAAAACACACTCTATTTAACAAAAGGTATGTTGATTGATTGATTATTATAATATCTTACTATCACATTTTCCAAGATAATATTTAAAAACACTGAACAAGGAGTTGAACATTTGAGCTACTTTGTATACTAGTTGTGTGACTTTGGATAAATCAATATTTCTGAACATCTTAAAAAAAAAAAGTGGGAGGGCTGCTGTCCGTACAGCATCTGATATATAGCTCACCCTGCACATCTGTGGGTTCCACACCTGTGAATTCAACCAAGCTTGGATCAAAAATATATGGGAAAGGAAATTGCATCTGCACTGAACGTGTACAGACTTTTTTCTTTGGCTGTTATTCCTTAAACAATACGATATAGCAAGCATTAACATAGCATGTGTATTGTAATCGGTATGGTGATTAACCTAGAGATGATTGAAAGTTTGTGGGAGATTGTGTACTGGTCATATGCAAACACAGTTCCATTTTATATCAGAGACTTGAGCATCCATGGATATCAGGAGAAATTCCATTTCATTAACTCACACCCCAGGTAGTCTCTGAAATGAATCATGCAGCTTCACAGCTTCACTGTCACCTGCTTTCGTCCATTTACTGAGTTACTCTGAGTTTTTTATTTAGGGGAGCTGAATTCCTAAATTGAATTAAAAAAAAGGTTATTTTCATAAATCGCCATAACTTCATAAAGGCCAATGGTGCATCCCGGGGCTCTTTAATCCAGGTAGCTACTTCAGTATATATAATGATGACAAGGTGGTTGTGTTTGGTTTTTGCTGTTGTTCCAGTTTTTGAGACGGGGCCTCACTCTGTTGCCCAGGCCGGAGTGCAGCAGCACGATCTTGACTCACTGCAGCCTCGACCTCCCAGGCTCAGGTGATCCTCCCACCTCCTCCCATGTAGCTGGGACTACAGGCGGTGCCACCACGTCCGGCTGATATTTTGTATTTTTTGTAGAGACGGGTTTTGCCATGTTGCCCAGGCTAGTCTTGAACTCCTGGGCTCAAGTGAGCCACTCACCTTGACCTCCCAAAGTGTTGAAATTACAGGTGTGAGCCACCGTGCCTGGCCCAGGTCTGTGTTTTTAAAAGTAAAGCTGAATATTAATTTTTCCACATACATTAATGTATTAAAGAAAAAACTGCAATTAGTATCTTCTCCAGTATTTTGTCTTCCAGTATTTGCGGTAGGGAAAGGTAGTTAATTAAAAGATTAGAGTTGTCCTTCAGTTTTTTTTTTAAGCTATCAAGTTTTTTTGCTCTTGTTTGTAGAGAATCTTATTTTATTTTTAATCCACTTTTCTGTTGAAGTGTGTCCTGCTTTTTTTTTTTTTTCTAGATGTTGTCTCACTCTGTCATCCAGGCTGGAGTGCAGTGGTGCAATCTTGGCTCGCTGCAGCCTCTGCCTCCCAGGTTCAAGCAATTCTCCTGCCTCAGCCTCCTGAGTAGCTGGGACTACAGGTGCCCACCACTACCCCTGGCTATTTTTTTGTATTTATAGTAAAGCTGGGTTTTCAGCATGCTGGGCAGGCTGGTCTCGAACTCCTGACCTCAGGTGATTCACCCGCCTCAGCCTCCCAAAGTGCTGGGATTACAGGCGTGAGCCACCACGCCCGGCCTCCACTAACATTAGTAGAACCGTTCATTGACTGTGTCCCATATATCTGTGACACAGTTATCTGCATTTTCTGTCAGTCTTTCTCCCCATACTTCAGTCTACTGACCTATTTACTAATTAATTGATCTCTTTGGCTATGTCTAATCCGTTGTTAACCCCACATTCTAGTTTTCAGTTATTATGTTTTTAGCTCAAATTAACATCAGATTTTTTGGGTGGAGTTTCAATACTACCTTGAAAATTTTTATCTTTCCTCCCATTTTATTTAAAGTGTTTCTCACATTTAATCATAGTCCATGTCTGATAAATCACATATTTAGGTTTCGGGTGGGTTTGGTTTTATTGTTTAATTTTGTTTAATTTTGTTTGCTCTTGATTTTCACTCATCTGGTCTTGTCTTGTGTAATAGTTAATTTTTCAATTGACAGCCAGACACGGTAAACGAAAAAAAAATTCGCAAAGACAATTTTTAGCTCTGAATCATATAATTATATCATATTATCCTCCAAACGAGGATTTTTTAAAAAATTGATGTGATTTGATGTGATTTGCATCCCCTGAGGTGGTTTGCCCAGATCGTATCTGGGGCTGAGCTGGAGGGAAATTGGGCTTCAGTGTTTGTGAAAACCAGTCCATTTCCGGTTATCCTCTTAGCAAGGTCACAAAAGAAAGCTTGTGGTGTGTACCGGGGTCCCTCACTGGTCCTTGCTATTAATATTTATGGACCCCTCAGCCTCCTAGCACTGCTGAAAACTCTGCTCAGTTTCTCAGCTTCCCAGTCTTTTATTTTCCCTGAGTTGAAGTAAGGTAACAAATGTAAGGATTACTCTTTGTTTGTCTCTGCTATCTTCACTCTTAATGTTTTTGCTGCCTGGGTAGCTCTCTGATGTACTTAAAAAAAAATTCTAGGCCAGGCGTGGTGGCTCACACCTGTAATCCCAGCACTTTGGGAGGCCAAGGCAGGCAGATCAGCTGAGGTCAGGAGATCAAGACCAGCCTGGCCAACATGGTGAGATCCCGTCTCTACTAAAAATACAAAAATTAGCCAGGTGTGGTGGCACATGCCTGTAATCCCAGCTACTCGGGAGGCTGAGATAGGAGAATCACTTGAACCCAGGAGGCAGAGGTTACAGTGAGCCAAGATGGTGCCACTGCACTCCAGCCTGGGCAACAGAGCAAGACTTCATCTCAAAAAAGAAAAGTTTTATATACATTATTTGCGCAGCCCTTTTAGGTATTTTTGGCAGAAGAAGACATCGTGTAAAACAACAGCTTCATCAATTGCTGAAAGTGGAAAAATCTCATTTCAGTTCCTGAGCTGATATATGTATTTTTAGCATTTACCACCTCCGGCAGTAATTAACTTTCACAAATTTATAGCCCATAATGCAAAGGAGTGCTTCCTTTTTTGCTCTAAATATATGTCCTTGGATTGTGTACTGGAACGTTCTGTGTCCCCTGCCTTGTCTGCCTTTACGATGCCCTCTATCAGCGTTCCTCTTCCCACACAGAGCATTTTGTTTTGCAGCATCTCTGCATATCTCAGCCTCTCTCTCTGCTGAGCCCACAATTCTCTGGCCTGCCTCCAGTTTCAGAGTCTCTTCTGTCAAGGCGACCCCATCTTCAGTCAGGCTTTTAGGGGCTAAATCAGTAGAATAGCTATTACCTAAGGCTAAAAATAAATGCAGTTTGTAAAAGTCACAATTTATATTCATGTATTCACGAGCTTGCCAAAAATGATCTTAAGAGCAGACTTTGAGATTGTTGCCTTCTCTTCTTAAAATTTCTCTCTGCATGATATGCAAAGGAGGAAGTTTCTATTTCTTACTAGTAAGAATAATGGCGATATTTATTCATAAATGTTGGTTTATATTTCAGTTGTTAATATTAATTGTTTAGTAAGCCCGTGGGTCTTGATGAGAAACATTAGCAAGGGCTGACTGAACTTCTCTTCCTCATTTAAATTCATAAGATTGTAACACATCTGCAGAAGGCAAGCTGAAAATTGCATCATTATTTCATCCTTTGTAATCAAGCATATAACCCTGAGTTAAATCCCTTCCAATGAAGGATTATACTTCATGACTGGCCCCATGGAACTTATTTATGTGTTCATTGTTGGGAGAAATTAGATGACAGAAACAGATTGGCATTTTCCCTAATCCAATTCAACGAATCCTTTCTTGAGCGCTGCCTCTGCCTGTCTGGCTGCTTCATTTATCCATCACAATAACTGTCTGTGAGACATCTCACTGAAAGCCCCACAGCTCAGAGTCATTTCTCCAGGTCCTTTTCCTTGACGTGTCAGTATTTAAATCCAGGACATCCCTCTACCAGCCCTCGTTAAAGAAAGAAATTATACATTTTTATAGGATTCATGTAGTTCATGATAATGCAGTTATTGCATTCATCGTTTTATCCCAAGGTTCATTTTGGTGTTTTGCAGACCCTGGAAAATCATGTACATTGCATACAGTTCAAGGGAAAGGTTTGGCAGACACAGAGGCGCATACCCAAATCCCGCTGTCTCGCTTGCTATCTCTCGTATGTTGGACAAGTATCTCTGTCTGCAAATTAAACTTTGCAGCGGTAAGAGGAAGGCTCAACATGTCTGCCTCATAGGGCTGTCAGGATTAAAAGGAATCATGGCTGAGAAGCTTATGAGTGCCATTCAGCAGCCAGCCATGAGCATCTACTAAAAAAAGAGTGCTATTATCATGGTTTTCTGATGTCTTTGATAACTTATAATTTTGCTTTACACCATAATTCTTAGAACCTAGTTTTATGTTTGGATTTTACATACATAGCTGAGATCTGAAAGAAGAAACCCATATTTTATTTAATGTTAATTTTTAAAAATTTGTCTCCAGCTGTATTGAGGTACCACTGACAAATAAAAATTGATATGTATTTAAGGAGTACAATTTGATGCTTTGCTATATGTATACATTGTAAAACAATCACTGCATCAAGCCAATTAACATTTTCATCACCTCACATAAATGCTGTCTTCTCCTCCTCCTCTTCCCCCTCCTTCTGTTCTTGATAATGAGAACACATAAGATCTACTCTCATAGCAAGTTTTAAGTATACGATCCTCGAGTATTAACTGGGTCACCACGCTGTATGTTAGATTCCTCAGAACATATTTATCTTGTATAACTGAAACTTCATATTCCTTCAGCAGCGTGTCTTCATTCTAAGCACCTCCCAGCCCCTGGCAAGCATCATCCTACTCTGTTCTTCTGTGAGTTATTTAAATTGCACTTTCATAGGCTGAGCATGGTGGCTCTCACCTGTAATCCCAGTACTTTGGGAGTCCGAGGCAGGCAGATCACTTGAGGTCTGGAGTTCGAGACCAGCCTGGCCAACATGGTGAAACCCTGTCTCTACGAACAATACACACAAAAAATTAGCCAGGTGTGGTGATGCATGCCTGTAATCCCAGCTACTCAGGAGGCTGAGGAAAGAGAATAACTTGAACCCGGAAGGTGGAGGTTGCAGTGAGCTGAGATCATGCCACTGCACTCCAGCCTGGATGACAGCAAAACTCTGTCTTAAAAATAAATAAATAAATAAATTTATACTTTCATGATTATAAGTTAGAATAGTCAATATTTAAAAAAACAAGTCCATGATTGTTTTAAAAAAACAAGTTCATGGTTATATTGTTTTACATCTTAAAGTTTCACTAAATCTCACTAATAATGACTTTTGGGGGTGTCCAGTTTTTGCAGATACCTTTTTTCTGTTTCTTTCTGTGCTCCTGTTCCTCTGCCTGAGGGTGCTGCACATGCTGATCTGCTTTCATGTGCATTTTCCAACATGTTCTTCTTCTTACTGTATTTCCAGTCATTCTACATCATCGGCTTCTACTCCTCTCTCAGGCTCATTTTAGATATTGCTCTCCCAGGAGTGTCTCCCCCTTTAGGCCGGGTGAGGTCTCTTCATAACAATAGCATTTTCTTTCCTCGAATTTCTCATGGTTTGCCATTTTGTATTTGTTGATTGTCTGTCTTCATTGACAGTAAGCTTCACGAAGGTGCAGATGATATCTGTGTAAGCCATTGTTTAATCTTCACTGCCTACCTCTCCATAAACACCTGTGAAATGCATACATTCATGCCTCAATTAGGAGAATGAACTGGACATTCTCCTAAAAGGGAATGCTAGGATCAGAAATTTGGGAGCTGGGTGTCCAAGTGACTGATCTCCACTTCAGCTGACATCACTCAAAATCTCTGGGACCATGGCCTGGGAGTCTGCATTTGAATGATTACAATTCTCTTAAGTAGGCCTGGTGTAGGCAAGAGGGGCTCATGTTGAGGCTCAACCGCATCCACTCCCAAGAATTCTACAGTGTGTTTTCAGTGAGGATGTCAGTGTTATCTTGTCTCTGTTGCTCACACTCATTAAGCTAACTGCTTTGTGACCTGACCTGATGAGGACCCCAGTTGTTTGGACACAGGTTTGCTTCTTGACCCTGTATTTGTCAAGAAAGGTTAGCTGCTATAACAAACAGCCCTCGAATAAATAAAAGTTTATTTCTCATTTGTGTCACAGCCAGCTGGGGTGGCCAAGGTATCCTCTACTCCATGCAGTCTTTCAGGGATCCAGGATGCTCCTATTATTGTGCTCCACCTTCTAGAGCAGCTCTTCTCAAGCGAGACTCCTTGGGAGGATTAGACGCTGATGCTGATGACAGTCATTGTATGTAATGCATTCCGTTATCTCCTCCACATCTAGAATGGTGTTAGATATGGACCATCCTTGGGAGAGTTGAGAAAAGAGTCACCTGATGTGTTCTCTGTTTGGTTTTATTTTCTTATGGAGGCCCAGTTCAGAGACGTGGAGAGACCTTGTTTTTCACCTGGCTGGTAGAAGAAGAGGGGGTAGGAAAATCTTATTTCTCTCGTTGCCCAGCCCAGAGGTAACTCATCTCACTTCCTCACATTCACTCAATCTGCTTGTGAGAATCATTTCCACGGTCCTGTCCAGGTACAAGGAGTTCACAAAATGCAGTTGGACGTTAGCATGAAAAGAAGAAGAAGAAATGAAGACAGGTATTGGTGAGCCTATGACCTTGCCCCAGACCTACCCCGTATCAAGCTGTGTTTGCATCATGGAGAAAGAAAAAAATAGAGTGGGTATTTTCAGTTAAGTGCATTTATTTGCACGAAGGTTTGACTTAACTTGCCTCTGCTCTCTTTTTTTTATAACAGATGATAGGTTGTCCTGAAATTGAGACTCCTGCTGCGATAACGTGTGACCCACTGTCTCAGCCTTCCCCTCAGCTTGCAGACCTCACAGAGACTGAAACCACCTTGGTATTCCTCATCTATATGACTCACAGTGTCTATCCCCATTACATAGCAGTGGGGGCACAATATGCCTTTTAAAATTCTTCCCATTTTCTTTTTTGAATGGCTTCTCCCGCCTGGAATACGTTGTGTTATACTTAATCTATTTCTCTATTATCCTGGTGGATATGGAATCTGGCTGTCTATTCAAATTTATTGTGGGGTTTTGTTTTTGGTCATTTTGTTATTTTCTTCCACTTTGCTTAAAACAATTTAAGAAGAAAAAGATACAGTGTCAAGATAGCATCTATGTGTCCATGAATTTTTTTAAACTTTTGGTAGGACTTGTACCATGTCTAAAGCCAGTATTCCATGACTACAGATTTGATTTTGATTCTGTTTTCCCTGAATTTATCCTTGTACCATGTCTAAAGTCAGTATTCTATGACTACAGATTTGATTTTGATTCTGTTTTTCCTGAATTTATCCTTATGAATCCGGGCTTTTATTATCACGTGTTATCCAAAAACTGGCTTTATGGACACCCTCCCCCTCTTTTTTTTTTTTTTTTTTTTTTTTTTTTTTTTTTTTTTTTTTT
>NW_022437112.1:863190-952293 GCF_009761245.1 Sapajus apella | reverse complement strand
GCTTCTGTAGGCATTTGGTATAAATAAGTCAACTCTCTCTCTGAAAATTTAACTTTCATGAGTTGCATAAGAACTTGTAGCATCTCTTGTCTGACACATGGTGGATGGCTCAGAATAAATTAGGGGAGAGAAGCTGAGCTATTTTTATTTAGCATTCCCAGAAAAGAGGATCAAGCACAGCCCATTGTTTTTTTTTTAAAAAGTTAATTATAATTAAGATGGGGTCTTGCTGTTTTGCCCAGGCTGGTCTTGAACTCCTGGGCTCAGGCAGTCCTCCTGTCTTGGCCTCCCAAAATTCTGGGATCACAGGCATGAGCCACCGTGCCTGGTCTCAACCCATTAATTTGATTTTATATTACCCCAGGATAAAGAGTTCCCCATCATTTAGGTTAGGGATACAGTTCCCTGCAGCCCGCCACAGACTAATGATGGAATGGTTATGTTTTAGCAGCCAGCAAATAATGTCAAAAGTGTCCCATCTAAGGAAACCTTCGAACTGAGCCAGGAACTCCCTGCTGAGGCCGTCAGGGACCCCAGTCCACACAGTGCTCTGGAGGTGGTATCCCAATTCTTCCCTGTGTCCAAGGCTCCTGGTGGAGGCCATCCACTGTCACTGGGGTCAAGTGCATGCACCCAACAGCTATTAATTCATTTTTCAGCCTCACTTAACAAAAAATAAGAATCGGCTTCCTTCTCCCCCTGCCTCTGATTCTTCTGTCTTCTCTCTGGCGTTTGCCTGGGGTAATCGGCCGACTCTCTTTTGCCATCTTCAACTCTGATCATCATGCCTTTTCACTCTTTAAAAGCTGTTCTGCAAAAGCGAACATGAGGGAGGTCAAGAGATTAAAAGCTGAAAATTGTTGGGGGGAGGGCAGGTGAATGTTCCAGTCCAAATGGGGCATGCAAATAATTCCTTCTTTCAGGATGAAATGAGAAATGCATGCTTTCTGTTCCTTCCTCTTAGCAATGTTCTTATCTTCAACTACATTCTCTCCATTGATGGATTTAATGAAAGCAAATGCTAATGTTTTCTCTTCCTCTTTAAGCATGACCTAATAACGCCATTTGGTCTTTAAGTAACAATCAACACAGCTCTAGAGCTAGACCTAGGTGTAGACTGAAAGGTGGTATTGAATGTGTGCCATTCATACCATTGAATGGGACCTACTGCATCATCAATGTTTGCGTTGGCTAAATGTCTTCTCCAGACAGTCACCCTTGGAGAAAATGCGAATGTTTTTTTCCTCATTCTTGCTTGGTCACTGTTCCAATGCAGCATTTTGAACTTAATTTCTAGAGCTGTTGGTTGATGTCAAGCTTTCTTCGAAACATGTGGATTCACCGCTTCAGCATGTTCCACCCTTGCGGTCCTCATTTGAGGCTCTATGAATCGAATCTGTAGTTATTAGTGGGTGACAGGGCATCCATGTGAGGTTGGATAGACCTGAGCTGGGCAGCTCAGCCATGTGGTAGGTTTTGGATCCTGGGTGAGTTCATTACTTTTTCTTTTTAAAAATTATTATTATTATTATTTAGAGACAGAGTCTTGTTCTGTAGCCCAGGCTGGAGTAAGATCATAGCTCGCTGTAGTCTTCATCTCCTGGGCTCAAGCAATCCTCCTGCCTCAGCCTCCCAAGGAAATGGGACTATAGGCAAGGGCCGCTGCAAGCAGCTGATTTTTTATTTTTATTTTTTGTAGAGTTGGGATTTCACTATGCTCTCCAGGCTGGTCTCGAACTCCTGGCCTCATGCGATCCTCCTTTGGCCTCTCAAAGTGCTAGGATTCCAGGCATGGGCCACCGTGCCCAGCCCGAGTTCATTACTTTGCTTCAGTGTTCATGAGGTGGAGACTGGGTTGCCCACCTCACAGAATTGGAAGGAGGGGTATTAGAAAGGAGAGTGGTCCAGGGAAAGCCCTTGTCAGTGCCTGGTTCAGAAAGATTAGGAAGCTTTCGGTCATTGATTTGCTAAACAGGGGCACTTGGACCTTCTCCTGTGTGTCCACACTGTCCTCTAGGGGACCTTCCCCTGTTCATTTGGTATCTTGTATAATACCCTACTTCATAACTCTTGTTAGCACAAATGTCACAATCACTGTACTATTTTATCTGGAAAACTAGCATGGGGTAGGGTGCTGTAGGTCCTGTTAATTCCAGAACCATTTCATTCTCAGGAACTTCATGGATCCAAATGCAAGTGCTCTTAGAGGGCGAGATGCTGCAGTATCCTGCAGTGGACTTTTAAATTTAGCTTTTAAATCCTGTTATCACCTTGATCAATAGGATGACTGTCTTTGAATAAAACATACTATATGGGAATGAGTGTAGAAGGCAGAACCTTGTATGTAGAAACCTCTCAAAAACATTGTGGCAAGTAATTAGAGAAGAAAATAGTATATGCCCATGGTATAAAAACTAAATTTTATCTGTCTCTCTACATATCATGTATCTATCTATCTACCTCTTATCTATCTATTCTATTTTCTTTCTCTTTTTTTCAGTTGGAGTCTCACTCTGTTGCCCAGGCTGGAGTGCGGTGGTGCGATCTCAGCTCACTGCAACCTCTGCTTCCCAGCTTCAAGCGATTCTCCTGACTCAGCCTCCCGAGAAGCTGGCATTATAGTCGCCCACCACCAAGCCCAGCTCATTTTTGTATTTTTAGTAAAGACGGGGTTTTACCATGTTGGTAAGGCTGCTCTTGAACTCCTGACCTCAAATGATCTGCCCTCCTCAGCCCCACAAATTGCTGGGATTACAGGCATGAGCCACCGCATCCACTATCTGTCTATTTTCTATCCATCATCTATCTCATCTATCCATTCATCTGCACACCTAGATAATAGATACATAAATAGAGAAGAGATAGATGATAGTAGATAGATAGAGATGGTAGATAAATGAATGATAGAGTGATAGATGATAGGATGGATGAATGGATGGATGGATGGATAGATTGATAGAACATACATACGTAGATAGAGATCATAGATAAATAGGTAGATGATAGAGTGATAGATAACCGATGATTGATTGATAGATAAAAAGAATGGATGGACAAATGGATGGATGGATGGATGGGTGTATAGATGGATAGAACATACGTAGATAGATGCTAGATAATAGATGGCTGATAGATGAGATAGCTGATAGGTAGATAATGATAGATAGCGATGATTAGATGGATAATGATAGGTAGATAGATCAGATAGATCGATAGATAGATAGATGATGGTGATGGTAGATGGACAGATAGACATATAGATGTGTGTGTCTATTATTGTTACCATCTTTAAATTTTTAAAAGTCTTTTTCTAGTTCTTGGTAGGAAGTGTTTAAAGCAAATGTATTTATTCTTTCTGTTGACTCATCTCAATGCCAAACAAAAGTGTATGTGTGTGTGTGTGTGTGTGTGTGTGTGTGTGTGTGTTGTTACACACTTGTGTATTCGTCTGTTTGAATTATTATTTAAATTCCTTTGCCAAGCAGTCCAAATTATTCTAGGCTTTACATACATGAGGTCAGTTTTTTTTTTTTTTTTCATTTTTTTTTTTTTTTTTTTTGAGACGGAGTTTCGCTCTTGTTACCCAGGCTGGAGTGCAATGGCGCGATCTCGGCTCACCGCAACCTCCGCCTCCCGGGTTCAGGCAATTCTCCTGCCCCAGCCTCCTGAGTCGCTGGGATTACAGGCACGCGCCACCATGCCCAGCTAATTTTTTGTAGTTTTTAGTAGAGACGGGGTTTCGCCATGTTGACCAGGATGGTCTCGATCTCTTGACCTCGTGATCCACCCGCCTCGGCCTCCCACAGTGCTGGGATTACAGGCTTGAGCCACCGCGCCTGGCCTTTTTTTTCATTTAACATAGTTTGGTAATTCACTGTCATACAAAACGGAAGTTTTGGTGTTTTTTTTTTTTTTTTTTTAAGACGGGGTTTCACCGTGTTGGTCAGGCTGTTCTTGAACTCCCGACCTTAGGTAATCCACCCGCCTTGGCCTCCAAAGTGCTTGGATTACAGGCGTGAGCCACCACGCCCGGCCTCAAAACAGAAGTTTTGATGGGTGACAATATCAAATCAGTAGGGTGTGTGTGTGTGTGTGTGTGTGTGTGTGTGCGTGCACATGTGTGCGTGTGTGTTTAAAATGGTTTAGTTGCTAGAAATGAAAGCAATTCTTCATAAAAAGAGAACATATACAATTACATTTTATAAAATTTCAAAAATCTTAAGCAAAAAAAATATTATCTTCTAAGCATATTATACTAAAGCTAGTGTGTGTGTAGCTCAAAAGAAAAGTGCTGCTGGGCGCGGAGGCTTATGCGTGCAATCCCAGCACATTGGGAGGCCAAGGCAAGAGGACTGCTTGAGCCCAGGAATTCAAGACCACCCTAGGCAGCATAATGAGACCCCATCTCTGCAAAAAAAAATACAAAAATTAGCTGAGCATGGTGATGTCTACTATCGTGCCAGCTACTGAGGAGGCAGAGGTGGGAGGATCTCTTGAACCCAGGAGGTCAAAGCTGCCGTGAGCTATGACTGCACCACTGCACTCCAGCCTGGGTGACAGAGTGAGACCCTCTCTCATTAAAAACAAAGTGCTAGTGATTAGCAATCTGTTTTTGAGAACTGGGATGCATATTTCTGCAGGACCCTATGCTGAGTGGATTTTAGCAGTCTCTCCCTTGATAATGGACAGCTGCAAAAACCATCTCTCACTGACTGTCTTCCCTAGGTCGACCTGGCCGTGTCTGTTTCCCAGATCTCCATTGAAGAGAAAGTGAAGGAACTGAGCCCCGAGGAGGAGAGGAGGAAGTGGGAGGAAGGCCGTATTGACTACATGGGGAAGGACGCGTTCGCCCGCATCCAGGAGAAGCTGGACCGCTTCCTGCAGTAATCCGGCAGTGGTGGGCGTTGTGTGTAGTTAGACAATGTTCTGTTGTTGGGTGGTTGTGTTGCGTGGAGATCTCGTCTGGTCCCTTCAGAGGGAAATGCTGTTGAACCTTGTGCCTCTATTTATGCTTAATCCATTTGAGTGCCTCACACAAGGAACGTAGAGGATAGAAATCCACCTTAACGCCCCTCGCCCCAACCCCTGCACCAATGCCTTCTGGGCTCTCTTCAGAGCTCAGTTCTACCCTTGTCGGCAAAAGCGAGCAATAACAAAATTCTAGTAGACCCTTGGCGGTGGTCTCTGCTCTTACCTGAAGTATGGTGGCGCTGTGTCGTACAGGTGCCAAGAGACCTACCCTATTTAGAATTAAACCTCACTGCAGACTTCCTCCCATCACTAAGCTAACAACGCTAATGTATGTATTTAGCACCTCTGAGCCTTTGCAAAGGAGACCCATGTCTGTAGGGCTAAGGAAACACTTAGACGTCGTGACTTTGACTCTCATTTGGACTTGGCGAAGTGTATCTGAGAAACACCCCGGCTGTGGTCTCTCTGCTTTAAATCCTAACAGGACTTCTAGTGCTGTTGACAGAAATTCTACTTGTGGACGTTGGGAAGAAAGATTGTAGGTGGCACGGGGGATGTAAGGTCTTCTAAACCGATTCACTTCCTGGTTTAGAAGAATCAAGGGCTTGCCCCCAAACGATTTAGAGCAACAACTTGCTGACGATAACAGGATCTAGAGATGCTCTGTGCTTGACGGCAAAAATCAGTGTGCGGTCAGTCTACCCTCACTACCTCAGTTCTCAGTAACTTACTGAATCACTGTGCTCCTCAAAGCCATTCCCACTCAGCTCTTTCTGGAGAATTCTCAGTTTTATGAGACAGGACACTTTATTCCATGACAAAGGCTCATTGTCAGAGCATCTTCATTTAATGGACACAGTATGCTGTGTATGTCACCAGGTGGCCGTCAGGAGCCACCAAGAGTGTCATTAAAATGGGCACGTTGTAATAAAGAGAGGAAGTGTGATTTTTGAAATGTTTGGAAGGTTTATTTAGCATGCACATGCCAGGGAAAAGCAGAGAGGAAATGAGAGACGGGATAGGAAGGCCGTGGGAGAGCTCAGTCCTGGCTTGTGTTGGTTGGATGTGTTTACGTGGAGAGGCATGGCCACTTTTTATGTCACCTGAAGCAGTTTAGCCCTTTGGGTAAAGGAACATGCCTGGATTTATGGCATTAGTGGTGGTGGTTTTTTGTGCAAGATGTGGGTGGTGGAGGGACTGTTTCTTTTTCCGTCTGAGTTGTTAATAGTCTGCAGTCTCAGAGGGCAGTGCTCATAGGACATTTCAGGGGTTAATTTAAAACAGCCATATGGATATAGTCTCAGGTGAGTCAGGGTTAGACGGTCATCGGCTTTCAGAGGGAGACCACGGGAACATTCAGGGAAAGAACGTCAGCTTCTTTGGGGACCAGAATTCATGTTCACGGGCAGTGATGAGTTGGCTCATGGAGTGAGTCCAGTATGGAATCCTGCTGTGCATTCTAGCCTATATCATCTCATTTGGACAAACGCTGACGTGTATAAATTAAAATGTTAAAAAACAGTCACGTGGTCTCCTTCCAGTGTGTGTTCGCCTGTGTTCTGTGATATCAGAGTTGTATTTTACATTAAACAAAGGGTAGGGCCTATTTTATTTTCGGCCTTTTCTATTGTATTTTGTTTTTAAAATAATAAGCATCAGGCTGGGTGTGGTGGCTCACTCCTGTAATTGCCAGCATTTTGGGAGGCTGGAGCAGGTGGATCACCTGATGCCAGGAGTTCAAGACCAGCCTGGGCAACATGGTGAGACCCTGTCTCTACCAAAAACACACAAAAAATTAGCCAGACGTGGTGGCACCCATCTGTAATCCCAGCTACTGGGAAGGCTGAGGCATAAGAATTGCTTTAACCCGGGAGGTGGAGGTTGCAGAGAACTGAGATCACACCACTCTACTCCAGCTGGGGCGACAGAGTGAGAATCTGTCTCAAAAAATAAATAAACAAATAAAATCTAATAATAATGATAAGCGTTATTTGAGCTGGAACTGCAAGGAAAAATTTTAAAAGTAAGCAATAAACATTTTATTTTTTATGTAAAATGCTTTTTAATTGTCATGTAATAATTGTACACACTTACGGGGCACATATTAAAGCTGCAGTCCATGTAACATATACTGATCAGGTCAGGGTGATTAGCATATCCGTCATCGCAAACCCGTATCATTTTTTGTGTTGGGAACATTGAGTATTCTCCTTTTATATGCATATATTTGAAACTATATATTATTTTGAACTACAGTCATTCTACAGTGACTATATATCAGTAGTCCCCAACCTTTTTGGCACCAGGCACCAGTTTCATGAAAGACAATGTTTCCACAAACCAGGCTGGGGGCACTGGTCCTGGGGTGATTCAAGTGCATAACATTCATTGTGCACTTTATTTCTATTATGATTACATTGTAACATGTCATGAAATAATTGTACAACTCAGCATCATGCAGAATCAGTGGGAGCCCTCAGCTTGCTTTCCTGCAACTAGACGGTCCCATCTGGGGGTGATGAGAGCCAATGACAGATCATCAGGCACTAGATTCTCATAAGGAGCACACAACCTAGATCCTTCACGCGCACAGCTCACAGTAAGGTTTGCACTGCTGTGAGAATCGAATGCCGCTGCTGATCTGCCAGGAGGTAGAGGTCAGGTGGTTATGGGAGTGGTGGTGAGTGGCTCTTATTTTTAAGAACAAGCCAGTTTTGATGTTCTAAATTGACTTCATACATCATCAGGGAAATGCAGCCAGTAGTTTAAAAAGCAGCTCTGAAACATCTTTGTAACAAATGAACATTAAGTCCCACATCTTCTTTTGTTATCTGTAGAATAGGGATTATATACCACATGCTCATGGGAAATTTCTGAGGATAAAACGAGACAACATAAAGCTCTTAGCACAATGTGTGGCACCTACTGAGCACAAAAGCATGAGCTGCTGCCCCCTTCGTCAACATCTGATTGAAATCTTGTTTTTGAGTCAGGGTCTCACTATGTTGCTTAGGCTGGAGTGCAGCGGCGCAATCCAGGGCTTACCGCAGTCTTGACCACTTGACCTCGCAGGCTCAAGTGATACTCTTGCCTCAGCCACGCAAGCAGCTGGGACGACAGACATACACCACAATGCGCAGCTAATTTTTTTTTTTTTTAGTAGAGACAGATTTCGCGATGTTGCCCAGGCTGGTCTCAAACTCCTGAACTCAAGCCATCTGACTGCCTCTACCTCCCAAAGTGCTAGGATTATAGGTGTGAACCACCGTGCTTGACCTTATCGAGATCTTTAGAGATACTGCCAGTAACTTGGGTTTTTAAAAATTATCATTGCTTGAGCCCAGGAGGTAGAGGCTGCGGTGAGCCAAGATCACGTCACTGCACTGCAGCCTGGGCAACACAGTGAGACCATATCTATCTCAAAAAAAAAAAAAAAAAGAAAGAAAAGAAAAGGAGCAGCACCACTAAGATTTTTTTAAAAGTTTATGTTTATGATTGTGTATGATAAAGTTTACAAATTTAGCCAGCCTAGGCAACATAGGCAGACCCCGTCTATACAATAACAACAACAATAACTAGCTGGGTGTGGTGGGGAGCTGGTCGGGTAGCTCAGGTGGGACGATAACTTGTGCTCAGGAGTTTGAGGACACCCTGGGCAGCATAGCAAGACCCCAGCTCTATAAAAATATATACATATTAGCCAGGCCTGGTGGTGCATGCCTGTAGTCCCAGCTACCTGGGAGGCTGAGGTGGGAGGATTGCTTGAGCCTGGGAAGCTGAGCTGCAGCAAGCCATGATCGCACCACATCCTATCCAGCCTGGGCAACACAGCAAGACCCAATCTCAAAAAGAAAAAGTATGAGAAATATTAATAAACCTGGTAGATATCTGTTCATTAATTCTGCTTGAGCACATGGTCAAGGAAAAGAAGTGACTCGAATAGAGCTAAGGACTTTTACTCAGCAGATCTGCACTAGAGAGTCCCTATACACAGGTCATTCATTCAATGAAGCACAGCACGATCTGACTTTTGTGAGATGAGAAGAAGCGAGGGACACGTGTTTTTGAGGACTGGCCCGAATTTCACTTTCCTGGCCAGGCTCTCGCTGGTAATCACAGCACTTTGAAAGGCTGAGGCGGGCGGATCACTTGAGATCAGGAGTTTGAGACCAGCCTGTGAAACATGGCGAAATCCCATCTCTACTAAAAGTACGAAACCTAGCCAGGCATGGTGATGCACTCCTGTAATCCCAGCTACTCGGGAGGCTAAGGCAGGAGAATTGTTTGAAACCTGGAGGCAGAGGTTACAGTGAGCCAAGATCGTGCCACTGCACTCCAGCCTGGGCGACAGAGCAAGACTCCATCTCAAAAAAAAAGAAAAGACCAAAAAACAAATTACACTTTTCTTCATCTTCAGCTGTTGGAAAACCTGGCATCGTATCAATTGGAAACTGTTGTCACTGTAATAAATGACTGTAATAAATGTAATCAATGCCTCTTTCTTGGTATTATTGGTGCAATCCCTTTTCAGCAACTCTCAGGACAGCTTATGTTGCAAGGCTTTGCAATATGTCAAGGTTCAGAGGAAAGTGGGGGGAACAACAAAGGAGGAGAGGAGAAAACAGAAGAGAAAGGTCTAGGCAAAGGAACAAGAGTTGAAGCAATGGAAACTGGAGTCTCCCTATTCTGTATTGTAGTGCAAAACACAAAACATTAGATCTACCATCTTAACCATTTTCAAGAGTACAGTTCAGGCCACTGTGGTGGCTCCTGCCTGTAATCTCAGCACTTTGGGAGGCCAAGGTGAGTGGATCTCTGGAGCTCAGGACACAGAGACGAGCCTGTGCAACATGACGAAACCTCGTCTCTACAAAAAAATCGCAAAAATTTACAAAAGAGAAGGTAGGGAGTAGAGTTAAGAGCTCAGTAAAGCCTAATGACATTGCTGTGCAGTGGCTCTCCAAAGCTCTTCCATCCTGCAGAGCTGAGCTCTGTACCTGATAGCAGTGGAAGAGATCTGAGTTAGCAGAGGTCTGTATGGATTTGCAGTCATGTCAATCCTTGCCTCCTCAGAAGAAAGAACTTGACTGAGGGCATAAGGCAGAAAAAGAGACCAAGGCAAGCTTCAGAGCAGGAGTGGAAGTTTATTTAAAACAGCCTTAGAATGGGGAAGAAAGGAAGGTTCTCTTGGAAGAGACCCAAGTGCACACCTGAAGGTAAAGACAGCAAAAGCGAGGGAGTTTAACCTGGATCCTGGGAGTTTACATGGTGTACCCGTGATTCGTCCCTTGGGGTGCGCTGCCCACATAAGCAGTGCCCTTCCTGCTCTTGGAAAGTGAGGATGTGCAGTGTGTTTAGGGATTGTGCGAATGCCCATCTGAGGCATCCTTCCTTTTCTGGTGGAGGGCCCCGGAAGGTCATACTTGGCCATTTCATCTGTTTTCCCTGGTGTTTGCAGTCAGTTAACACTTTAACGTTGATAGCTGTGTTTCCAGAAAGGAGTCCAGATCCAGACCGCAAGAGAACGTTCTTGGAGCTCATGCAAAAAGGAATTCAGGGTGAGTTCATAGGGTAAAGTGAAAGCAAGTTTATTAAGAAAGTAGGGGAATAAAAGCATGGCTACTCCATAGGCAGAGCAGCAGCATGGGCTGTTGGTTGCCTTTTTAAATGGTTATTTGTTGATTATATGCCAAACAGAGGGTAGATTATTCTTCAGTTTTCTGGGAAACAGGTGGGCAATTCCCAGAACTGAGGATTCCTCCCCTTTTGGACCAATAGGGTAATCTCCTGACATTGCCATGACATTTGTAAACTGTCAGGGCACCGGTGGGAGTGTCTCTTAGTAATTCTAATGCTTTATAATTAGTATATAATGAGCCATGAGGACAATCAGAGGTCACATTTGTCACAATCTTGGTTTTGGCAGGATTTGGCCGGCCTCTTTACCGCATGCTGTCTTATCAGCAAGGTCTTTGTGATGTATCTTGCGCTGACCTCCTATCTCATCCTGTGACTTAGAATGCCTCATCTCCTGGGAATGCAACCTGGCAGGTCTCAGCCTCATTTTACCCAGCCCCTATTCAAGATGGAGTCGCTGTGGTTCAAAAGCCTCTGACAGTAGGGCTCATCCATCTCCTTTCTTCCTTCATCACCACCTTCTAGCCCAGTTCAGGTCATGTGACTTGGAGACTCGGCCTCTGTCCAAGAACATTGAGACATCTTATTTGTCATTTTGTACACTGGTCAGTGGTCACTGGTCAATGGATTTCTTCTCTTAGAGAGGGGTCCATTGGGGATGAAGGGTCAAAAGCTAGCCAGAATTTATAGGGTAGAGTCAGCAGAGAGCCTGGAAAGCAGCAATCTTGTTGCTGGCTGGCTGGCAGAGAGGCCAGTCCAGGCATTCTGCCCTTCCGGAGGCTGTGTAGAGCCTCGTAGAAGACAACGGCAGCTGTTAGGGCATTCTTTGGCAGTGTTTGTGGATTTGGCTGTTGCTAGGGTCTCAATGCTTGCCTTGAACAATGGGTGCCTTGAGCATTCGTGTGTTGAAACTTAATCCCCAAGACAATAGCATTAGGAGATGGTCATTTTAGGAAACAGTTAGGGGTCTAGATTCGTGAATGGGATGAGTGTCCTTATAAAAGGGATCCCAGGCCGGGCTCAGCCATGGCTCATGCCTGTAATCCCAGCACTTTGGGAGGCAGAGGCAGCTGGATCACCTGAGGTCAGGAGTTCGAGACCAGCCTGGCCAACATATAGTGAAACTCTGTCTCTACTAAAATCACAAAAATTAGCCAGGCATGGTGGCACACATCTGCAGTGCCAGCTACTGGGGAGGCTGAGGCAGGAGAATCATTTGAACCCAGGAGGCGCAGGCTGCAGTGAACCAAGATCACGCCACTGCACTCCAGTCTGGGTGACAAGAACAAAACTCCATCTCAAAATATGAAATAAAATAAAATAATAAAATAAAATTAAATGTAAAAGGTGAGCCATTGTGAAAGATGGAAATAACGGAAACCTGGACCAACTCAGGCAAAGATGTTATGGGACATCACAGGCAACAGCCATTCTTCAGAGACTACCTGCCAAATTGCTCCCCAGCCATCTTTGTCAGTTTAAGCTGCTATAAGAAAGCATCAGAGACTGCAGGGCTTACACCAACCAGCATTTATGGCTCACAGTCCAAGGTCAAGCCTTGGCAGGTTCAGCGTCCGGTGAGGACCCACTTCTGTTGCCTTGTCCAGGCTAAACTGCAACCATAACAGGTTCGTTACACACAGCATGTCTATAACCTAAGACTCAGGGCTGCAGAAGAGAAAGAGGTTCAATCACAGGTTCACCAAATGAGGAGCAGAAGAAAACCCTAAATCATTTGGGGTCAGGAGTTCAAGACCAGCCTGGCTAAGATGGCAAAACCCCATCTCTACTAAAAAACATAAAAAAATTAGCCAGGCATGGGGGCAGGTGCCTGTAATCCCAGCTACTCAGGAGGCTGAGGCAGAACTGCTTGAACCCAGGTGGTGGAGGTTGTAGTGAGCTGAGGTTATAGTGAGCGAAGGTCTTAGTGAGCCAAGGTCACGCCACTGCACTCCAGCCTAGGCAACAGAGCAAGACTCTGTCAAGAAAAGAAAGAAGGGAAGGACGGAAGGAAGGAAGGAAGGAGAAAGAAAGAAGGAAAGAAAGAAAGAAAAAGAAAGAAAGAAAGAAAAAGAGAAAGAGAGAAAGAGAAAGAAAGAAAAAAGAAAGAAAGAAGAAAGAGAAAATGAAAGAGATTCAGTTGGTTACAGCTCAGCGTTTGCCTTATTTGAACATGGTTAGAAGAGCTGGCTGCCTGTGAGTGGTTAAGTATGGCTGCTGGGATTGGTGGAGATGTAGCTATTGTTACAAAAAAATACTCTTAAGTTAGGTGATATGGTTTGAATCTGTGTTCTCACAAATCTCATGTCGAATTGTAATCTCCAGTATTGAAGGTGCGGCTTGGTGGGAGGTGATCGGATCATGGGGGCAGTGGTTTCTAATGGTTTAGCATCATTCCCTTAGTGCTGTTTTCATGATGGAGTTCTCACGAGATCCAGTTGTTTAAAAGTATGTGACAGCTCCCCGCTGTCTCTCTTGCTCCTGCTCCAGGCATGGTAAGACATGCTTGCTTCCCCTTCCCCTTCTGCCATGACCATAAGTTCCCTGAAGCCGCCCCAGCCATGCTTCCTTTACAGCCTGTGGAACCATGAGCCAATTAAACATCGTCTCTTTATAAGTTTCCCAGGCTTAGGTTTGCAGTCCGCCTGCCTACCTACCAAGTCAGGTTAGGGTTCACCCACAAGGACTCAAGCCAGATTTTAGTTTAACAGTTCACATTCCTCTGCGTCCCTGTATCTTCAGAAATAAGGATGTTCCCTACCATTTGATCCAGCAATCCCACTACTGAGTTTCTACCCAGAGGAAAATAAGTTATTATACGAAAAAACACTTGAACACACATCTTTATAGGAGCACAATTCACAATTGCAAAAATGTGGAACCAGCCCAAATACCCATCAATCAATGACTGGATGAGAGAACTGTGAGATGTATATACACACACACAATAGAATACTACTCAGCCATAAAAAGGGACGAATTAATGGCATTCACAGAAACCTGGATGGAACTGGAGACCATTGTTCTAAGTGAAGTAATTCAGGAACGGAAAACCAAACATCGTATGTTCTCGCTCATAAGTGAGAGCTAAGCTTCGAGGATGCAAAGGTGTAAGAATGACACAATGGACTTCGGAGACTCGGGGAAAGGGTGGGAGAGGAGTGAGGGATAAAAGACTACAAATTGGGTTCAGTGTTCAGGTGTTGGGTGCACCAAAATCTCACAAATCATCACTAAAGAACTTATGTAACCAAAAACCTATGAAAACAAACGATTAAATAATAATTTTTAAAAAAGAAATAAGGATGTTTCTTTCCTCTGGGTATGCTAAGACACCTTTCAAATCAGGGTGGTTTGCCCTTCTTCAGGGGGGAAAGCTGAGAGGAAGATCAGAGAGAGAGACCTTCCTGCTTCTGCTGTTTTCTTCAATGCCAAGGGGCCATGTTTTGGGGTGGCATGCCCTGAAGCCCCTCAAAAGCAACAGAAATGAACCTGGATTGCTTCAACAGCTCCATCCATGCATGGCAAGCGTGTGGGGTCATTTGGAGAGTAAGAAAAATGGAAGAGCTTGTGTTGTAACATGGCGAACTCAAGGACAGCCTGTGGGAACCGTGCAGCAGTGGCTTTATGGGGTCACTGTTGGGGGATGCTCACGGGCACGTGGGAGGGTCCAAGCCTGAGACCCGCTCCTCCATGCCTTGGGTCAGGGCAAAATGATAGCAGAACACCTAGATCTGCTATCCCACCTTGTGCCCTGTAGGGAAGTGGAAGAGCCATAGCTGCATGAGGTGATGTCAGTAGAAGAGCGAGATTGCTGAGTGGCAGACAGAACAAAGTCCACCACCACATTCTCCCTTTCTGACTCTTCAGTCTGGTCAGAATGGGGCTTTGTTCATAGACTAATGGCTGCATTGGCAAAATGCCCTGAGATACGGAGTTGCAAAAGAGCCACGATTGCTGTGAAGATTGTAGAAGCTAGGATCTGCAAAGCACTGAGAGTGGCGCCTGGCTTATGTCAAGGACTGAGTAAATGTCACATCTGTATTCATTATTTTTACCCTGAGGCCACATCCTGGCACAGGGAAGTGGGTGATTATCCATTATCCAAGCTCTGGTAGCGGGTTGGGATGGCAGTGTGTTAGCTGGTTTTTACGTGAATATAGAGAACTCGGCTCAGGGGCTGTGTCTTTGCAAGCTCATGTCCTCTAAGCAGCTGCTTTAGAGCAGGTGACAATTGGCTGGGCACAGTGGTTCATGCCTGTAATTCCAGCACTACAAGAGGCCGAGGTGGGCAGTTTGCTTAAGTCCAGGAGTTCAAGACTAGCCTGGGAAACATGAAAAAAAAACCCCTCTGTACAAAATATACAAAACTTTGATGGGTGCGCTGGTGCATGCCTGTGGTGTCAGCTACTTGGGAGGCTGAGGTAAGAGGATCACTAGAGCTTGGGAGGCAGAAGTTGCAGTGAGCAAGATTGTGCCACTCTACTCCAGCCTGGGTGACAGAGCTAGACACTGTGTCAAAGAAAAAACAAAGCCAAGCGTGGTGGCTCACGCCTGTCATCCCAGCACTTTGGGAGGCCAAGGTGGGCAAAACTTCACCTGAGGTCAAGAGTTGGAGACCAGCCTTGCCAACATGGCAAAACTCTGTCTCTACCAAAAATACAAAAAATTGGCCGGGCATGGTGGCACACACCTGTAATCTCAGCTACTCGGGAGGCTGAGTGAGGCAGGAAAATCTCTTGAACCTGGGAGGTGGAGATTGCAGTGAACTGAGATCGCCCCACTGCACTCCAGCCTGAGCAACAGGCTGAAACTCTGTCTCAAAATAAATAAATAAATAGAACAGGTGGAAATAAATGAGACTTCCCCCATCCCAGATGCTTTCACCCCAAATGAAAACAAGCAGAGGCCACTTACTCAGAGCTGGCCCTAGTAAGGGAGTCAGACATCGCCATTTGCATTTGGCAGGGACTGAACGACAAGTAGAGGAGGCTTTACAGTGTGGGGGCCCAGGATCCACGCCCCAGATGTGACAGCCAGCAACCAGAATCCACCAGCCCAACGCAGCCATTACTTTGAGCCAAAACATTGAGACCAGCTAATACAAGAGGAGCTCTTTACTTGTCCCTCGACTGCCTAAAATAAAGTACACGTTGCCTTTTTGAAAAGAGACATTTAGGCCAGGCGTGGTGGCTCACGCCTGTCATCCCAGCACTTTGGGAGGCCGAGGCGGGTGGATCGCCTGAGGTCAGGAGTTTGAGACCAGCCTGGCCAACATGGAATAACCCCATCTCTACTAAAAATACAAAAAGTAGCAGGTATGGTGGTTCATGCCTGTAATCCCAGCTACTCAGGAGGCTGAGGCAGGAGAATCGCTTGAACTCACAAGGGCGGAGGTCCAGCCTGGGCAACAAGAGTGAACAAAACTCCATCTCAAAAAAAAAAAAAAAAGAAAGAAATTTACATCTATAAAGAAAGTATTCATTGGTAAAGTTATGTGTACCAGGAAGAGGACTTCTTGGAAACAGTGTGTAGTTTTTCCTTGGTGACAGGCTCTGTTGCCCAGGCAGGAGTACACTGTTGAAATCACAGCTCACTGTAGCCTCAAACTCTTGGGCTCAAGCAATCAACCTTCCTCAGCCTCCTGAGTAGCTGGGACCACAGATATGTGCCACAACACCTGGCTAATTTTTAAAATGTTTTGTAAAGATGAGATGTGGCTATGTTGTCCAGGCTGATCTTGAACTGCTGGCCTCAAACAATCCTCCCCCTCAGCCTCCCAAAGTGCTGGGATTACAGGTATGAGCCACCATGCCTAGCTAATCTTTATTTATTTATTTTTTGTAGCAATAAGATCTTACTGTGTTGCCCGAGTGCTGGGATTGCAGGTGAGAGCCACCAAAGCCAGCCTGGACAACTTTTATTGCTAGAGAGACGGATTTTAATAACCAGCCAACCTTTTTTCACCATGCATACCTGTTTCACCCGTCACTAATTTGTCTGCACGACCATTGCCCCCACAGAAGCTATTTCCATTCCTTTCTGTAATTCAGGATAATATATAAGCTTCAATCATCTGGCGCTTCTTTCAGTCTTGTTTTTTGTGGGAATCTCATGCATGTGCTGTCATTAAAATTATATTCCACCTGTTAATATGTTTTATGTCAAATTAACACATAGCCCAGCCAAAAAACTAGCAGATAGCCAGGTGTAGTGGTGCACACTTGTAATCCCAGCTACTCGGGAGGCTCAGTGAGTCAGGAGAATCGTTTGAACCTGGGAGGCAGAGGCTTCAGTGAGCCGAGATGGCGCCACTGCACTCCATCCAGCCTGGGTGACAGAGCCAGACTCTCTCTCAAAAAACAAAACAAAACACACCTAGAAGAGTAAATAAAAACCTTTTTTTCTTCTCCTGCAAGTGGAAAAAGAGAAAGCTTGTGGCGAGCCCTGACTGGCAGCCGTTGGCCTGGGAAAACTAGAGACGGCTCACTGGAAGCGTGGCTACCAATATGATTGGCTAGGGGGGTATTTGGGGTTCTGTAATTGGTCTTGAGTTGGGGGCAAAATATAGGAATACTGCAGAAACTAATTTTGGACCATGCTGGGCTGATGGTTCCAAAGGTTGTCGTTTGGGCTTCTGGACTGGTTACTGCACAGACTGTGGGTGAGGGTCCTGTCTCGTACGGGTTCAGCCTACTGTGTTTGTATGGTCCGTCTGAAACCTAAAGACATCTATCTATCTATCTATCTATCTATCTATCTATCATCCATGCATCCATCCATCCATGTGTCCATGCATCCATCCAACCATCCATCCATCCATCTATCCATCCATCCATCCATCTATCCTATCTGTCTGTCTATCTATATATCTACCTATCATCTGTCTAATCTATCTGTCCATCCATCCATCCATTCTATCTATTATTTATCTATCCATCCATCCTATCTATGTATCATCCTATCTATCTATCTATTTATCTATCTATCTATCTAACTACTATCTATTACCATCTGTCTATTTTTTTTTTTCTGGATTGAAGGAAGCTTCAGTTCCTAAGAGACCTTTAAGTAAGGAATACTTCTTGACTAGGGCTGTGTGTAATGTGGATATTTGCAGTGCTAAAATGCCCGATGAGGTCTGAG
Organism: Sapajus apella; assembly: GCF_009761245.1. NCBI lineage: Eukaryota > Metazoa > Chordata > Mammalia > Primates > Cebidae > Sapajus > Sapajus apella. The sequence continues at coordinate 934,539 of NW_022437112.1, read as the reverse complement.
GCTCAGAAGATTTTCCTGACATATTTCTGAAGTTTCACAATAGTTCTCTATTCTCCTCAGAGAGTAATTTTTTTTTTTTTTTTTAGAATTTCAGTTTATCTACATAAAAGTAGTTCAAACAGAAAAGAACATCAATGCTTTCCTTTTCTATGATGGAAAAAAGGGGTGGGGGTCAACATTTCTTTCAGTCTCTCAAGTAATGAAAACACATCTCAATTTATTATGATTATTTCTTTTTTGAAAGACAGGGTCCCACTTTGTGGCCCAGGCTGGAGTGCAGTGGCACGATCATGGCTCACTGCAGCCTCAAAATCCTGGCCTCAAGAGATCCTCCCACGTCAGCCTCCTAAGCAGCTGGGACCACAGGCACGCACCACTACACCCAGCTAATTTATTTCTTTTGTACAGACAAGCTCAAGCTATATTGCCTAGGCTGGTCTCAAACTCCTGGCTTCAAGTGATCCTCCCATCTCAGCCTCCCAAAGTATTGGAATTACAGGAATGGGCCATGACCCCTAACCCACATCTCAATTTAATCTAGTCTTAGTCTTCTATTCTCTAGGTGATCTGGTCCTAACATCGTAGGTCCCAGAATCTAAAAAATCCATAAAGTTTTACATTCTTAAAAATTTGTTATGGCCCAAAGAGCTTTGCTTTATGAGAGTAGGTATCTGTTGCTATTTTCTGTATTAGTAATTAAAACTGAGAAACAGCAAAACACATATTCATTTAAAAAATAATAACAATGGATGCATTACAGGTTCACTCAAGTAGGACATTTCTGTGAAAAAATAATTCTGTTCTACAAATCAAAAAAAGTTTATTGAGAAGAGTGTCATTGTTTTAATCTTTGTCTGCATCTCTTTAATGTCTGCCTTAAATACAAGACAACTGGATTCTCGTATTTTCTTCTACATTTAATCTCTCGGAATATGCTGTTTTGATTCAATTTTATGAAGACAAAAGGGAAGAGTCTAAACTTTTCATATAAACTTGAATAATTTGCTTTCTTTCAACTCAACAAGAACTCATTACTTAGAGGTGAATTGCAGTGTGGAGTCTGAAACCATATCATATTCCTTTTATACTTAATTAAAACCCATTGGTCTACATTTTGCACGTTGTATAATCTTTTACCCACATATGATTTGACAACATCATGTCCTGGTCATTTGGAAAATATCAGTTCACTGAGCTTTGTAGATATTTTTAATGCCAACACATTGTATTACACGATATAAAAGTTAAGGCATTTGGCAACATCACGGTTCCTCACTCAACACTATAAGAATTAGAAAGCTGTCGAGCTGACAGAGCAAAACACTTTTTTTTTTTTTTTTTTTTTAAGACAGGGTCTGGCTCGGTTGCCCAGGCTGGAGGTCCTAGCTCACTGCAGCCTCAAACTCCTAGGCTCAAGTGATCCTCCCTCCTTGGCCTCCCCAAATGCTGGTATTACAGGCATAAGCTACCGTGCCCAGCCTAAAAATTTTGTAGAACTCTTATTTTCTGCTTAAAAACTCAGATTTGATCATTGGAAGGAAATGCAGTCCCCTGTTCACTTTGTAGAAACGAGCTCCCTTTGCGTGTAGTTTACCAAATAGCAAGTCTGAACAGCCATGGTTTCCTGTCAGTAAAGTCAAAAGGAAGCAGCAAGGCCGGACGTGGTGGCTCACGCCAGTCAGCCAGCACTTTGGGAGGCTGAGGTATGCAGACATGTTGAGCCCAAGAGTTTGAGACAAGCCTAGGCAACATTGTGAAACTCCATCTCTACAAAAAAATGCCAGAAAAATTACCCTGGCACAGTGGTGCATGCCCGTAGTCCCAGCTGCTCCGGAGGCCAAGGTGGGAAGCTCACTTCAGCCCAGGAGATCCTACCACTGCACTCCCACCTGGGCAATAGTGCCAGACCCTGTCTCAAAAAGAAAAGAAAGAGGAAGGAAGGGAGGGAGGAAGGGAGGAAGGGAGGAAGGGAGGAAAGGAGGAAGGAAGGAAAGGAGGGAGGAAGGAAAGGAGGGAGGGAGGGAGGGAGGAAAAGAAAGAAAAAGAAAAAAAGTAACTAATTCAGTTGTCAATTCAAGCAACCACACATGTGCCTTTCTTCACAGTCACCCACAAATTTTAGCAAATAGTTAAAGTGCTCAGCGTGTACCATAATTCACATACTGTCAAGAAAAATTTGTGAAGACATGAACACAAGGGTCAAGAGTTAGAAATCTCGATTGGCATAGAACGGAGACACTTTAAGGATGTCTTGAGTGAACTTGTCTTCTGTTTTGAGCACGCATCGCAGGGACTAATTCAGTGACGACCAGCAGAGCTCCGGGTCCTGCACTTGTCCACACGCTGAGAAAGCCTTCTTAGTTTTACTGTTCAGGTCTTTCTGCCTTTGCTTCGAGTTGCCCTGCCTTTCCAGACTGAACCCGTGTGCTCCTTACATGTATTGACTGATGTCTCATGTCTCCCTAACATGTATAAAACGAAGCTGTGCCCCGACCACCTTGGGCACATGTCCTCAGGACTTCCTGAGGCTGCGTCACAGGTGCGTCCTCAACCTTGGCAACATAAACTTTCTAAATTAACTGAGGCCTGTCTCAGATGTTCTGGGCTCACAGGTGTTTTTAAGGTGTGTGCTTTCTCTAGTCTGTCCTCCTTCCTAAGGCGTTCATCTCCAGACTTCAGACTCTGGTCAAAGGCAAGAGGTGTTTTCTAGGGTCCTTCCCCTTTGTTGAGACCTGAATTGAATTTATTTTTTCTCAGCATCAGGTAACAACTGAAAACAACGTCACTACGACTTTCAGAGCTTCCTGCTTGAGCAGCTTCAGTGTGTAGCAAATGCCATCAGGAGGAAATTGCCATGGTCAGCCTTCTGTGTCTTTGTCTCTGTTGTCTCTGGGGCCTTGCTCAGAATTCACAGCTGCCTTAGCAGCCCCGAGCCCCAACCTTCTGACATGATGGAAAGATCTACTTGATCTTTGTCTCTTAGCAACAGCTCTCTGCCTCAATTCTTTATCCTGTGCTCTGTGTCCGGAATTGACAAATGCCCTAACAGGAGAAGAGCCAGGTGGAAATTCTCCCTGTTTCTCTTTAGTGACCTTCAATCAACATTCCTTTGATGTCTCTCCTGTGCCCTTAAGCTGATATTCTTAGGAAAAAAAAGTGTTATTTGTGTTTTCTGGATCTTGGTGGGAATATTGGTCTATGGCAAACTCCTTTTGATGGTCTAAGTCCTTGTCCTGTCATTTCTAGATTCAATGTTTTTTTTTTTGAGACAGGGTCTCACTCTGTCGCCCAGGCTGGAGTGTAGTGGCATGATCTCAGCTCACTGAAACCTCCACCTCCCGGGTTCAAGTGATTCTCCTGCCTCAGCCTCCTGAGTAGCTGGGACTACAGGCACCTGCCACCTCGCCCAGCTAATTATTTTATTTTTTCTTATGGAGACAGAGTCTCCCCGTGTTGGCCAGGCTGGTCTTGAACTCCTAGCCTCAAGTGATCAGCCCGCCTCGGCCTCCCAAAGTGCCGGGATTATAGGCATGAGCCACCTCACCTGACCTTTTTCTGCTTTTTTGAGACAGGGTCTCACCCTGTCACCCAGGCTGGAGTACAGTGGTATGATTCCAGCTCACTGCAGCCTCGAATTCCCAGGCTCTAGCGATCCTTCCATCTTAGCCTCCTGAGTAGCTGGGACCACAGGTGCGAGCGACTCTGTCCCGCTAATATTTGTATTTTTGGTAGAGACAGGATTTCACCATGTTTCCCAGGGTGGGTCTTGAACTCCTGAGCTCAAGCAATTCACCTACCTTGGTCTCTCAAAGTGCTGGGATTACAGGCATGAGCCACCACGCCTAGTGGTTGAATTTGAAAATTCTTGTTTTCTAGTTTGGATGTTTGAATGGATTTCCTAACCCCCACCCAGCATGCTCATGCTCAGACAGAGCTTTCGTTTAAGATGGTAAGACAGTGGCCGGGTGACGTAGCTCACGCCTGTAATCCCAGCACTTTGGGAGGCCGAGGCGGGTGGATCACGAGGTCATGAGATCGAGACCATCCTGGTCAACATGGTGAAACCCCATCTCTACTAAAAATACAAAAATTAGCTGGGCATGGTGGCACACGCCTGTAGTCCCAGCTACTCGGGAGGCTGAGGCAGGAGAATTGCTTGAACCCAGGAAGCGGAGGTTGTGGTGAGCTGAGATCGCGCCATTGCACTCCAGCCTGGGTAACAGGAGCAAAACTCCTTCTCAAAAAAAAAAAAAAAAAAAGGTTGGTAAGACAGGGCAAGGAGAGAAGGGAAGGCAGCCAGTGATGGAGCTTCAGAGACATCACCGGCATGAGCTTCCCAGGGTCTCCTTTGTTCTGTTTCAGGGTTGGCACACCAAGGACAGCGAGAGGAAGCTTGGTTTCAGGAGGCCTCAAAGCAGACATGGAGGAGGTGGGGGTTGCGGCTGCCACTTGGTCATTCAGTGATGCCAGCCTGTCTAACTGGATAGGCCACTTGCAAACGTGCAAACCTTAAGTAAAGAAACAGACTCTGGGGTCAGAGGGGAGGTTTGAACTTTAACTAGCGCGTCATAAATCTCAGCCCTTATCTTGGACAAGAGTCAAAGGCCAAACTTGCAGGCATCCCCCAAGAGAAACGCAGGCCCTCTGCAAGGCAGCTGTGAGCCCCTCTGCCCTGCACCCCCGTGGCTGGCCCTCCTCACAGAGCCCTGCGTCCTTCCTCTCGGCCTGCAGACCGCGCTGCTTCCCTCCACTCACAGGCCAGCTGCACACTTGTATTTGCAGGGTTTGGTTTGCAACACAGGACTGGGGAAATGCATGAAAGAAAATGATGCAAGAACTCAATACGGACACCTTTGGGTGAGGAGGAGATGTGACAAAAAGACCCTGCCTGGCCAGACCGTCGCCAGGTCCCTGAAGCCCCTCCCAGGCCCAGCTATGCATTTCCTTATAAAATTAGCTTTTGAGCCGGGCGCGGTGGCTCAAGCCTGTAATCCCAGCACTTTGGGAGGCTGAGGCGGGTGGATCACAAGGTCAAGAGATCGAGACCATCCTGGTCAACATGGTGAAACCCCGTCTCTACTAAAGCTACAAAAAATTAGCTGGGCATGGTGGTGCGTGCCTGTAATCCCAGCTACTCAGGAGGCTGAGGCAGGAGAATTGCCTGAACCCAGGAAGCGGAGGTTGCGGTGAGCCGAGATCGCGCCATTGCACTCCAGCCTGGGTAACAAGAGCGAAACTCCGTCTCAAAAAAAAAAAAAAAAAAAAAAAATTAGCTTTCAGCAAAGGACGTGCTAAGTCACTTTGGCAAGAAGCCGCCACCCTTGATACCAGGTTCCTCATCGTCTACCACCCCCCGGTGATGTCTGCCTCCCTGGCTGTCTTTAGCTGGAATCCTGTGGGGTTGGCTTAGCCAGGATCCGCTCCACCTCTGATGTTTCCTTTTCGTGCTTTGCCATCTGTACACGCCTGCTTGCCCCCTGCCTATGCATTCCCACTCGCCCTTGCTGTATTCAGATTGGAGGTTGAGCTCAGCCTCTCTCCTGCACTGCGAACCCCATTGCCGTGGTCCCTGTATTGAACACAGTCATCTGGACAATTTTCCTTATCTTTTTGGTGATGCTTTCATAGGTATGAGGTTCGTGCAAAAGTAATAACTGCAATGGGCCAGGCGCGGTGGCTCAAGCCTGTAATCCCAGCACTTTGGGAGGCCGAGGTGGGTGGATCACGAGGTCAAGAGATCGAGACCATCCTGGTCAACATGGTGAAACCCCGTCTCTACTAAAAATACAAAAAATCAGCTGGGCATGGTGGCACGTGCCTGTAGTCCCAGCTACTCAGGAGGCTGAGGCAGGAGAATTGCCTGAACCCAGGAGGCGGAGGTTGCGGTGAGCCAAGATCGCGCCATTGCACTCCAGCCTGGGTAACATGAGTGAAACTCCGCCTCAAAAAAAAAAAAATAAATAACTGCAATTACCAACCTAATATCACTGAATACTTTTTTTTCTTTAACACAGTTTTGTTCCCAAACGAATGAGGGCTTATTTTTGGGGTTCAATAACGAGGTGTAGACAGTTTGGGAAAGAAGGGAATTTATTTCTGCCACGGATTACAGGGAAAAGGTTGGATTCACTCACCAAATCAACTCGAAGTGAAAAGTTGTTTCTCCAGGGTTTATATGCATTTGAAGCTCTATGCCTACGTGTGGGATTGCACCTGCAAGCAATAGTGTTTGTCATTCAGTCCCTATCTAATCTTTAACTAGGGTCCGGGGTCTGCGAAGCTTTCTCTAGATCCAAGAATGCTTTAATTATTTGATCAGACTTTAGGGTCTGCGAAAACTCAGGCAGGTCTGAACAGGTTTGTGTTGGCATTTTGGCCCTCCTTCCCAGAACCACTTTCTTCTGTTCTTTAATGTTTAACTTATACACTCATCAGAATTATAATAAAGGACAACTTGTTGTTCTGGCTGCTGATGGAGACCTGGCCTGCCACAGTTTAACGCAAATTCTCAAACAGCCATAATCCCAGCACTGTGGGAGGCCGAAGTGAGAGGATCGCCTGTGCCCAGGAGTTCGAGACCAGCCTAGGCAACATAGGGAGATGCCATCTCTATGCATAAAAAATAATTAGTCGGGTGTGGTGGCACGTGCCTGTTGTCCCAGCTACTCTGGAGGCTAAGGCTGGAGGATCGTTTAAGCCTGGGAGTTGGAGGCTACAGTGAGCTGTGATTGCACCACAGCACTCCAGCCTGGGCGACAGACTGAAACCCTGTCTCCAAAACCGAAACAAAACACAAACAAAGAGCCATACATGAAAGTTTTAAAGAATGTGTTTTTTAAAAGCCGCAGTGGGGTTTTCTGCAGAAATCCTGGCTGCTTGTAAGCCAGCCAGAACCTCCACCTTTAAAGCATATCCGTTCACGTCATTCATCCTATAGCTATGGGGAAAAGTTGAAGATTTTAAATTTAAAAAAAAATTAAAAAGAAGATGAGCACTTCTGAATCCTTTCTCTTTTCTTTTGAGCTTGTTGTCTGGGTGGGAAATGTTATGGTTTCTGAAAACAAAGAAGAAAACATGTCATTCTTCTATTCCAGTTTCTCACGATGACCTGGGGGAGTGTGATTTTTTTTTAATGGATAGCATGAAGGTAGTATTTGCCCCAAATAGTGGGATAGTGTGACGTGGTGGCCAAGGACAGAGGGTGATGTGTTCTGCCTGGAGATGACCTTTAACCTCAAGGCTTTCTTCCTTTTAAAACATTTGCTTTTTTTTTTTTCTTTTTTTGAGACCTAGTCTCACTCTTGTTGCCTAGGCTGGAGTGCAATGTTGTGATCTCAGCTCACTGCAACATTCGCCTCCCGGGTTCAAGCAATTCTCCTGCCTCAGCATCCCAAATAGCTGGGATTGCAGGTGTGCACCACCACACCCAGCTAATTTTTGTATTTTTAGTAGAGACAGGGTTTCACCGTGTTGGCCAGGCTGGTCTCAAACTCCTGGCCTCAAATGATCCACCCATTACAGTTGTGATCCACCGTGCCCAGCCAAATGTTAGCTTTTTTTTTTTTTTTTTTTTTACAATAATTTATTGTGTATATATATATTTTTTGAGATGGAATCTTGCTCTGTTACCCAGGCTGAAATGCAGTGGTACCTCCACCTCCCAGGTTCATGCAATTCTCCCACTTCAGCTTCCTGAGTAGCTGGGATTACAGGCGCCCGGCACCATGCTCAGCTAATTTTTGTGTTTTTAGTAGAGACAGGGTTTCACCATGTTGGCCACTGTCGAACTCCTGACCTCAGGTGATCCACCCACCTTGGCCTCCCAAAGTGCTGGGATTACAGGCATGAGCCACTGCACCCTGCCAATTGCATATTTCAAAATAACTAGAAGAGTACATTTAGAATGTTCCCAACACAAAGAAATGATAAATATTTGAGGCAATGGATAACCCAGTTACCCAGATTTGACCACTGCACATTGTATGCTTGTATCAAAAAGTATCACATCAAACCCATAGATATGTGCAACTCTGATGTATCCATAAAAGTTAAAAAAATTTTAAATTTGCAAAGTGAAGCGGTTCAAACCTGTAATCCCAGCACTTTAGGAGGCCAAGGTGGGAGGACTGCTTGAAGCCAGGAGTTTGAGACCAGCCTGGGCAATATAATGAGACCCCATCTCTACAAAAGAAATATAAAATTAGATGTGTGCTTGTGGTCCCAGTTACTTGGGAGGCTGAGGTGGAAGGATTGCTGGAGCCCAGGAATTTGAGACCAGCCTGGGCAGCTTAGCAAGACCCAGTCTCTAAAAAACTTTTAGAAAATTAGCTGGAAGTGGTGGCACGTGCCCGTGGTCCCAGTTAGTTGGGAGGCTGAGGTGAGAGCACTGCTTGAACCCAGGTAGTCGAGACTGCAGCGAGCTGTGACGAAGCCACTGCACGTCAGCCTGGGCAGCAGAGCAAGACCCTGTCTCAAAACAAAACAAAACCAACAAAAACAAAGAACAACTCCCCGCTGAACCAACTCTTCATATTAAAAAAAAACTTTGTGATTACATTAGGCCCACCCAAATAACCCAGAATCATCTCCCCATGTTGAGACACTGAATTTCATGAAATCTGCAGTCTGTCTTGCCATGCAAAGTGATGTGCTTTGCCTGTGTCCCCACCCAAATCTCGTCTTGAATGGTGGGAGGGAATTGAATCATGGAAGCAGGTCTTTCTCATGCTGTTCTCATGAGAGTGAATAAGTCTCACAAGATCTGATGGTTTTATAAGAGAGAGTTTCCTTGCACAAGCTCTTTTCTCTTTGCCTGCAACTATCCTTGTAAGACGACTTGCTCCTCCTTGCCTTCCGCCATGATTGAGGCTTCCCTGGCCACATGGTGCCATCTAGGTGCAGTGGTGCAGTGGTGCCATCTAGGCTCACTACATGTTGAAATTCATTTCCTTGACATTTCCCTCTTCTAGAGGCTGCAGTATTCCTTGGCTTATGACTTCTTCCTCCATCTTCAAAGCCAGCAGCAGCACAGTATCTTCTAGTCTCTCTCTTTCTCTGACCTCTGCAGTTTCTCTTACAACTTCTTTCTTTTTTAAATTGCCCAGCCTTGGGTATGTCTTCATCAGCAGTGTGAAAATGGACTAATATACAAGGTGACATGGTTAAGGGTTGAATGGCGTCTTCCCCTGTAGTTCATATACGGAAGACCTATCCCCACTTCCCCATCTGTGAATGTGACTTTATTTTGAAATGCAATGTTTGCAGATGTCATTAGTTTAGATGAGGTCACCATGCAGGAGGATAGGCTGTAATCCCATGACTGGTGTCTTTATGAAAAGAGGAAATTTGGACACAGACACACACAGAGGAGACCATCATGAGACCATGGGGGCAGAGACTGGAGTGATGTGGCCAAAAACCCAGGGATCCCTGGAGCCCCCAGGGGCTGGAAGAGTCAGGAAGGATCCTCCCCTATAATCTGCTGAGGGAGCACAGCCCCGAGACACCTTGATCTCAGCCTCCTGGACTCGACTGGGTAAGGTCCCTGGTTTGTGGTAACTTGTTAGAGCAACCACGGAAAACTAATTCAGACACATTCGTAGGTTCCAGAGACTATGATGTCTGTATCTTGAGCAGCACGAGGGGTCATTATTAAGCCATTGGCAGGGCTTCAGCTCTAACTGTGGCCATGGGTCGCCTTTGGTCTGTTGGACATGTCCTATTCTCTGGAATGACCATGCCAATTCCAGGTGATTAGGGTGGGATTTTAGAGTGGAAATCTCATTCCAACTGTGGGTGGACATTTAACCCAGGAATGTCCAAGTCCTCCACCATAATGATTGGTACAAGATGGGTGATATCGTGTGTGTCCCCCACCCAAATCTCATCTTGAATTGTAGTTCCATAATGTCCTAAACATTAGAAAATGTAAATGTTAGCTAACATGGCAAAGGGACTTTGTGGCGATGATGCGTTAAGAATCCTGAGCTGAAGCGATGTTCCTGGATTATCCTGGTGGGTTCTAAGTAGTCACAAGAGTCCTTATAAGAGGGAGTTAGGAGTGTCAAAGTCAGAGAAGGAGATGCGAAGAGGGAAGCAGAGGTCAGAGAAAGAGAGACTAGAGGGTACTGTGCTGCTGGCTTTGAAGATGGAGGAAGAAGTCATAAGCCAAGGAATACTGCAGCCTCTAGAAGAGGGAGATGTCAAGGAAATGGATTTTCTTTTGGAACCTCCAGAAGGAACCAGCCTGCTGATACTTTAATTTTAGGACTTCTGATTACCAGAACTATTAGAAAAATTGTGTTATTTTAAGGCAATTAAGTTTGTGGCATTTTGTTACACCAGCAATAGCAAACTCATACACTGCTCTAATGGTCATTTCATCTCAGGCCGTCTCCCTCTCTCTCTCTCTCTCTCTTTCTCTCTCTCTTTCTCTCTCTCTTTCGCTCTCTTTTTCTTCTCCTCCTCTTTCCCTTCTCCCTCTTCTTTTTCTCTCAATCTCTCTCACTCATTCTCTTTCTCCCCACCTGTTCTCTCCAGAAGGGCAGATGAACTTTTTCTTTACATGGGGACTCCTGACTCCATAAGAGAGAAGTCAGAAGCTGCCAGGTCCCCCAAGTCTAGGGCAGGAACGGCAGTATCAGCATCACTTATGCTGCATTCTTTTGGTCAATGCAAGTCAGAAGTTCATCCCAGATCCAAGGGGAGGAAAAAGGCTTCAACTCGTAGCTGAGCTCATTTGGAAGGTAATGGGAGGACTTGGCAGCTGTTTTAAGACATGTACCACATCTAGATTTCAACCTACAGAAAAGTCCAAAGATACAACAGCAGCCCAAGTTAGTCAACTGAAGCTGTCTCAAGGCTGCCCCCTTTAGGTGGAGACTAACCAGCTCCCTGACATCCTTCAGTTAACTACACCTTCCTCCTTCTTGCTGCCTTGAATTTCTACGTGCTGCCTGGAGCTGTGGCAGGGATCTTGCAACCACGAGGTGAACGCTATGTGCAGGAGCAGGAAGGTGGAAAGAACCTGCCAGCCCTGGATGCTTCCTCTGTGACTCTCATTACCTGGGAGAGAACACACCTTTCTCTTGTTTGAGGCGTTCTTATTCCCAGTCTGCTCTCTCCCTGTATAACACTCAAAGCACAGGAGTAAACTTGTGACTGTGACTTCAGTTTTTCAGAATGGGGACGTTTGGATTGTTTAGTTCTCTCTCCATAAATAGTGAACAGCAACACCAGGTTAGTTCCTTCAAAGCTGGGGGGGTGAAGGCGTGGAGGTGGAGGAGTAGGATCGCGGATGGGAAATAAAAACAAACAAATGACACCATCCAGGTAGAGTTGCCATGTTTTAGTCAGTGTTTCTGCTGCACTGCCAGCCTAGGGATGCACTTGATTCCCAAGAAGTGCTGCCATCCTATTCACAGAGCCACCCACAGATACCTGCCCTGTGGGCTGCAGCCACTTTATTACCGTAACTAGTACAGAACAGAGGCTGATTCAAGCTCCCTTAGATCCCTTTCTCAGTGAATATGAGGGAGAAGAAGCGCCTCATGGCTCTGGGAAGGCATGTTGAGACCCGTTTTTGCAAGTCTTAAGGCATGGAAGAATATAGCTGCCACATACCCCCAGTCTAGGGCAGGAAGGGCAGTACCAGCGTCACTTACACTGCATTCTGTTGGTCAGTGCAGGTCAGAGGCTCATCCCAGATCTAAGGGGAGGGAAGAGGCTCCAACCTGTAGTTGGGCTCACTTGGAAGGTAATGGGAGGAGTTGGTGGCTACTTTAAGACACATACCACATCCAGATTTCAACGTACAGAAAAGTCCAAAGATGCACCCACAGGAGCCCATTAGTTAATTGAAGCTGGCTCAAGGCTGCCTTCTTCAGGTGGAGACTAACCAGCTCCCTGACATCCTTCAGCTAACTACTCCTTCCTTCTTCCTGCTGCCTGGAATGTCAATGTGCCATCTGGAGCTGTGGCAGCCTTCTTGAGACCATGAGGCAAACCCTACATGCAAGATCAGGTAGCTAGAAAGAGCCTGCCAGTCCTGGGCTTATATCCTCCTTCCCAGGGAGCTTGAAGATAGCAAAACCCACAGCCATTTTCATCAAATGCCAGGAAATTCTTAGGCTGGGATCGTCTGAATGGTTGAGAGCAAAAGACTTGTTGTAATGGGCTTGTTGAATACAGTGAAAGATGAGATGGCTTTTAGTTGCCTCCAAATCCCCATGACCCATGCTCCATAGATGTTTCTTTTTAATGATTTTTTGGTTATGCTGGGTGTCTCCTGTGTGTCCCTCCGGATCCATCTCCAGCCTTAGAAACCTGAGCTCTGTAAGTGCTGCCTCTCTCCACTCGCCTTCTCTCTGGCTTCAGATTGAGTTCAGTCAACAGATGCCCCTGCAGGATTTGGACACAGGGAGCCTGGGGAGAGGGGCATCAGCTGCCTGGTTAGCAGGGCTGTGATGGTTCTTCTACTCATGATTCTCACTGCTGTGGTCAGCCCGTTGCCTCCTCCTCTGGATTCTGGAAGCTTCTATGCCGAGGTCTGATGGTGGCTCCCTGCCTCCCATTGGGGTCCCTAGAATCCCACCCTCACCCATTACCTTGTGGTGAACACTGCCTTTCTTAGATGCCATTTATTCTCTCGTTTCAATTCCCAGTATGCTTCCTACAAATACCTCAATAGATGGACCGAGAGGAATAGTGCAAAATTCTCCTGCCCCTGGTATTGGGATCTGGGGGAAGGGGTCCCAGGTATGTAGTAACTTAGGACTACACTTCCATCGCCAAAGCCACAGAGGGAGGGGTGAGGATGAAACATACTAGAGTTGCCTTAGAAATCACACTGGTCAAATCTTAGCTATTCAAGGAATGCAGGAAGAGAAGCTTCCTTCTCTCTGTATGTCTGAAGGTTCCCACGGCTGTCTCTTTGCCCAAGGGGCAAACCTGCCATCAGGGTATCTTCTGCGCATTTGAGGATCTTCTGCCAATGACAGGCAATTGTAGTACGTGTTTCAGTGAAGAATGAGATAAAGTCATTTTATTTGACAATGAAGCGATGCATCAAAAACCTCAGTCAACTCAGTAAGTGTTTTCTTGCTTTCCTGCTGACCAACCTAATTCTGGTTTCATACAGGGAAGCCAGGTGCCCACCTAAAAGCCTGCACTTCTCAACTTCCAGTTGTTTCTATGGATAATAGTTGGAAGCAGAAATTGGGTTAGGGCTTCCAGATAATCCCCCCTAACAGGGACTGATTCAAGAGAAGGGGATGTCCTTTGGTTCTTTCTCCTTCCTGCTGCCTGGAATGTGATGTCTGGCGCCGTGACAGCCATGTTGATGTAATGAGGCCAACTCTCTGCCATGCTAAGAGTGGCAGAGCTGGGAGTTGACAAGAGCTTGCTAGCCTTGGGTTGCTTCCCCTTGAGCTGCACACTACTTGGAAGAGAACACACTCCTCTCTTGTTCTTTTCATTAAGGCATTATTTTAAGGCAGGGTCTTCCTCTGTTCCCTAGCTTGGAGTGCAGTGGTGCAATCATAGCTCACTGCAGTTTCGACCTCCTAGGCTCAAGTGATCCTCCCACCTCTGCCTCCTAAGCAGCTGAGACTACAGCTGTGTGCCACCACATCTGGCTAATTATTTGGTTTTTTGAAGAGATGAGGTCTCACTGTGTTGCTTAGGCTGGGTAGGTATCGAACTCCTGGGTTTCAAGTCATCCTTTTACCTTGGCCTCCCAAAGTGCTGGGATTACAGGTGTGAGTCACCGTGCCTGGCTTTGTTTAAGGCATTCCTTTTTCCCAGCATCTGTTACCAGCAGCCTGAAGTCATTTCTTTAATAATACCACGAGGACACATGGACAGAGACACTAATGTATGAAAAACGCACCAACCCTTTGAGATCAATGAGTCCTCAGGAACAGAGACGGAGAGGCTTTCACTTTCCTCTGCTATGTGAAAGAGTAAGAACAGACATTCTTCCCTGTCCTTTTGGAAGGCTGTTATGTCATCTAGGTACTGAAATTGGAACAATGCTCTAAGACGGATGGTGGAAACATGCGGCATTGGCACAACAATGAACGCTGAGATTTAGAAGAGGAGGAGGAGGCATTAGTGGGTGCATACTGGGATAGTCTTATTTCACAGATCAGAAAATGGAGACCCTAGATGGGGGCAGTGGATCATGCCTGTAATCCTAGCACTTTGTGACGCTGAGGCAGGTGGATGACTTGAGGTCACCAACATGGTGAAACCCCGTCTCTACTAAAACTATGAAATTTAGCCAGGCGTGGTGGTGGGTGCCTGCGATCCCGGCTACTCGGGAGGCTGAGGCAGGAGGATCACTTAAACCCGGCAGATGGAGGTTGCAGTTAGCAGAGATCACGCCTTTGCACCACTCCAGCCTGGGCGACGGAGTGACACTCTATCTCAAAAAAAACAAAAAAAAAGAAAGAAAGAAAGAAAGAAAGAAAGAAAATAGGGGCCCACTCTCAGTCCAGGGCATGTTCCTTGCAAAAGGGAAGCTGAAGATAGAAGCAAGTTTGGAGAATTTCGTTTGCGGCAGTGGATCCTCTCTCACAGTGCTGGCATTCGGGGGATGCCATCCCCATCCTCGTGGCATGAGCAGAACGGGAAATTTCCACAGCACGGCTGCAGCCATGGCTTCCACACGATGTTGCTCATGGAAAACTGCTGGGGCACAGGCCTCAGGGTCTGCTGATGCTCTGACACCGCTGCACCCACCCTTGCCATCACAGCGTGGTACAGGGGCTCAGAGTCAGGGGTCAGAGGTCGTGCCTCAGAGGGGTCCCTGGAGAGGTCAAAGAGCAAAGGGGGTCTGTGATGGGTCACGCCCTCCCCGGAGCACGGGCAGATGCCTCGGCCGTAGCAGGCCCCTGCTCCCTCAGGGTGGAATTGTGGGGTCATGTAATGAATCTTCCAGACGCTTCCACCTGGATATAGACAAAAAGGGAGTCAGGGTGGCAGAAATCCACACAGGTGTGAACACTGGGCGCAGGTGTCAGCTCTGTGGAATCAGCATGAACCTCCCTGTTCAATGAAAAGGAGGGGGGACAGGAGGCTGTTCACACAATCGCAGTCTTCAGCTTGTCAAGTCAGAGTGTATGTCTGTATGTGTGTGTGCGCACCCATGTGTGTGTCCGTCTGTGTTTCTACTTCGCATGCTCCAGGCAAAGGGACTCATTACAGAGCACTCGCTGTGGCTGCTTTCAGAAGTCAGAATCATAGAGGTTCCTTAATTCCCACCCTTTCCCCTGTGTTGAAATCGTTCAGCGTCGCTCTACTACCTTTCTACACAGAAACGACCATGATACTTTAAACAGCACGATTGGATACTTATCTGTCTATCCCTAACCATTTATCTTACCTATCTATCTCATCTATCTATTTATCTATCAATCATCTATCTTATCTATTCATTATTTATCTTAGCTATCCATCCACCATGTATCATCTTATCTATCTACATCTAGCTGTGCATTATCTATCTGTGTATCCATTATGTCTCATCCATCATCATCTCATCTTTCTATCCATCAGCTATCTATCCATTATCTATCATCTATCTATCTATCTACTCATCCATCATGTATCTTATCTATCCATCCAATCTATCCATCATCTATCATCTATCATCTCTCTCTCTCTCTCTCTCTCCCCTCTCCGATCACCTATGTATAATCTACTCATTGGTTTATTTATGTCTATTTCTATAGCTATCTGTCCACCCATCCATCCATCCATCCATCCACATATCCACACATCCTATTGGCTGTTTCTCTGGACAACTCTGGCTGTGGGCAGCGTTTACTTACTGTTCTTCTGGTGCCACCGTGCTGCATGGAGATGCTGCCCACAGTAATGAAACAGGAACTCATGTGCCGAGTGTGTCTCAGTTCCCTGCAGCAAGGGCACCAGGCTGTGGCCGTCAATCACCCTGATCCCATGAAGAGACCACAGAGCAGAGTCAGACCATGGGTTCCCAGGAAGCCTTTTGCACCTGGGAACAAACCTCCCAGATTGCAAGGCTCCCCAGCAAACGGAGCAGAGATGAGCTGTCTCTCCCCAGTCACTGTTTAGATTGCAGGTTGCTGAGCAGGATACATCTGGTTATTTCAAGACACAGAGTCTCTAACTGTTGGGGTTATTTGTTACGCAGCACTGCATAAGCAGAGTGCACATGCACGCAGCACTGCCACCTTGGGTGTTAACACAAAGCCTTCAAGTTCCAGCTGGACAGCCCACATTCCTAGGTTGACTTTTCTGACTGTTTTTGTTTTGAGGCAGCGTCTTGTTCTGTCACCCAGGCTGCACTGCAGGGACACAATCTCAGCTCAATTCAACCTCTGCCTCCTGGTCAAGCGATTCTTGTGCCTCAGCCTCCTGAGTAACTGGGACTGCAGGTACAAGCCACCACCCTCAGCTAATTTTTGTATTTTTTGTAGAGATGGGGTTTCACCACATTGGCCAGGCTGGTCTCAAACTCCTGACTTTAGGTGATCTGCCCATCTCGACCTCCCAAAGATCAGTTGATCCCAGGAATTAGAGACCACCCTGGGCAACATGGCAAGAACCTGTCTCTTAAAAGAAAAAAAGGATTTGGGGGTGAGAAGTTAGAGATAAGATTCTTCATATGATCATCTCTTATATATGAGCATTTATTTGTTTCTTTAAATAGAGTAAAATAAAATCATTACCAAAGTATTTGCTTAGTTTTTTTCTCTTGTATAAGGTTGACTCTGGCAACATGCTTGTATCAAGGTGATAAACCATCTTTCAATCAGTTTTTCTTGCTTCACTAACATATTGGCAAGATTGTGCTTAGATTTCGGGAAATTATAGGAAGATGTTTGTGCATGGATCGCATTCTAATGATTTAATCTTCTCTTTGTTATGCTGAGGTTCAAAATTTGTCAGTAGTGGAAACGATGGAAAGTGAGTACCGTGACCACCATCTTTGTTCTTATGTTATCTTGTAACTGGGGTCGGCCATTTTCCACTAGGGTGGGCCCAAAATTGGAGGAAGTGAATTTTGCTTAAAGTTCCAATGTTGTTCTATCCCTCCTAATACAAAGGAATGAGAGGAATCTAATGATAAGGAAAACGTAAGTCAAAACCATTATGGAATACCACCTCACTCCGCCAAGAACGCCCATAATCAAAACATCAAACAGTAACAGATATTGGCGAGGACGCAGTGAACAGGGGACACTTCTACACTGCTGGTGGGAATACAAACTAATACAACCACTGTGGAAAACAATGTGGAGATTCCTTAAGGAACTCAAAATAACTACCATTTGATCCAGCAATCCCACTCCTGGGTATCTACCTAGGGAAAAGAAGTCATCATATGGATAGGGCACTTTCACACGCACGTTCACAGCAGCACAATTAGCAATTGCAAAAATATGGAACCAGCCCAAATGCCCATCAATCAAAGAGTGGATTTAAAAAGTGTAATATATATATATACACACACACACACACACACACTCCATGGAATATTATTCAGCCATAAAAAGGAATAAAATAATGGCATTTGCAGCAACCTACATGGAACTGGACACCATTATTCTAAGTGAATAACTGAGGCATGGAAAACCAAACATTGTATGTTCTCACCCATAAATGGGAGCTTAGTTATGAGGACGTAAAGGCATAAGAATGATACAATGGACTTTGGGGACGCAGGGGAAAGGGTGGGAGGGGGTGAGGGATAAAGAACTACACATTAGATACAGTGTACACTGCTTGGGTGATGGGTGCACCAAAATCTCAGAAATCCCCACTAAAGAAGTTATTTATGGCTGGTCGCAGTGCCTCACACCTGTAACCCTAGCACTTTGGGAGGCCAAGGCAGGCGGATTGCCTGAGCTCAGGAGTTTGAGAACAGCCTGGGCAACACGGTGAAACCCCATCTCTACTAAAATACAAAAAATTAGCTAGGCGTGGCAGTGTGTGCCTGTGATCCCAGCTGCTTGGGAGACTGAGACAGGAGAATCGCTTGAACCCGGGAGGTAGAGGTTGCAGTGAGTTGAGATCCTGCCATTGCACTCCAGCCTGGGCGACACTCCAACGCTCCGTTTCAAAAAAAAAAGAAAAGAAAAACGTATTCATGTAATCAAACACCACCCATTCCCCAAAATTCTATTGAAATAAAAATAAATAAAAACTAAAAACAATTTAAAAAATCAGGGAACAGGCAACCTTATCTCCACATACCTGTCTTGGGGCACCTCGCAGCCCGCCAGCTGGACCACGGTGGGGAACACGTCCATCAGGCTCGTGGGCTCGTCAATTACTCGGCCAGCTGGGAGCACCCCGGGCCAGCGGAAGATCCCAGGTACGCGGATCCCACCTTCCCATCCTGCCATGCCCTTCCCACCTGTAAGTAAAAGACATGGTTAGGATTTTGCTGGAAACTGCCCAGTTTGTATGCACAGCCACCCACGTGCACACATGCACACTGGGGCAGCCTGAGGTCACTAAAGCAGTCACAGCAGTATTTCCAGAATTGTGCTACTCCCCAGCCTCTTGAATATCCGTGGGTCACTGTGTCTGCTTCAACTGTTATAGTCACTCTATGCTACCTTTATTTAGAATAAAAGAATGTATTAAAATATTTATTATGTATTAATACTTCAAAAACGTTTGTTAAATATCAATAATTTAACAATATTTATTAAATATTATGCATCAGTATTAATTGATGCATTTAAAACATTAAAGTTAAAATAGTAATACATTGATTAAATATTCAAAAATTAATAATATAATAAAATAAATTTTGATTTTATCTGAATTATTTATTTATACCTCTCTCTCTTCTACTAAAATGTAAACCCTTTAAAGGAAGGGGATGTGACTTTGTATCTGCCTGTCCTGCTCATCTAGGTAGAACTTGGTCTACAGAAGGTGCTCCATACATTCTTTTTGAAATGAGCAAACTCATTTCAGTTTGACTTGTTCTGGGACCCTCGGTGGTGGGAGCTATTTAGTCAAATGCATATGTGTCCCCAATGTCCGCAACTCACCTTTGTAAATTCCGTTCCATCCCCCTAACTGGCTGTGTCCATCTCTTGCCTCTAAATGTCCTCCATGGTCAGAGGTGAAATATGTGAATGTTGAGTTCTTTAAACCATTGTCTTCGATGGCATTAAGAATCTTACCTTTACAGAAAGTGGAAAGTTTCAGGACAAAGTAAACAAAGCAGCATCTGCCAGTTCAATGTATTTCTTCCTTTCTACATAAGACGCCTCTTGCCAGGAAGTCATAAGAAGAGACCACAGTTACTTGGAGGCCATGGTTACAATGCGATCCCAAGGCATAAGACATAGGTAATCATGGTGACACCACAGGACTGTTTACAACGCAAACCAGTAATAAAATTCTAAGCTCCCCACATCTGATTGATAGACTCTCCCCTTGGCCAAGGCCATTCCAAAGTTAACCTGAAAAACGAGGTCAGGCTGGGCATTGGTGGGTCACACCTGTAATCCCAACACTTTGGGAGCCTGAGGTGGGTGGATCACCTGAGGCTTGGAGTTCAAGACCAGCCTGGCCATTATGGTGAAACCTCATCTCTACCAAAAACACAAAAATTAGGCAGGTGTGGTCATGCACACTGTAATCTTAGCTACTTGGGACCAAGGCTGAGGTGGGAGAATCGCTTGAACCTAGGAGGCAGAGGTTAGAGTGAGCTAAGATTGCACCACTGACTGCAGCCTGGGTGACAGAGTGAAACTGTCTCAAACAAACAAACAAAAAAACAACAACAAAAAACTAGGTCAGGCCATGATGAAAAGTGGCAGCTGGCAGGGGCGGGTGCAGTTGGACATGCGTTATGATACCCTCCTTTCTTTGGAATCCACGTGCAACTGACCAGCATTCACATGAAAACAGAGACCTTATGACTGAGAGAAGGCCAGGCACACTGGCTCATGCCTGTCATCCCAGCACTTTAGGAGGCCAAGGCAGGAAGATCGACTGAGCTCAGGAGTTCAAGACTAGCCTGGGCAACATGGCAAAGCCCCATTTCTACATGAAATACAGAAATTAGCCAGGCTTTGTGGCACATGTTTGTATGTACTCCCAGCTACTCAGGAGGCTGAGGTGGGAGGATCACCTGAGCCTGGGAGGTCAAAGCTGCAGTGAGTCAACATCGCACCACTGCACTCCAGCCTGGGCGACAAAGTGAGACCCTGTTTAAAAAAAAAGAGTGATAGAGCAGGCTCTTTAAGTCTGATAAGAAATATTTACCATTTATTCTCTCTGAAGCCTGCTACCTGGAGGCTTCATTGGCATCATAAAACCTTGGCCTCCACAGCCTCTTATTGGAAACCAGACATTCCCTTCTATGGATTCTCAGATAATAACTCTTTCAATCACCCACTGATCAGAAAATCGGTAACTCTGCCTTTGACATGGAAGTCCCTCTTCCAGTGGTCTTGCCTTTCTGGAACGAACCAAGATATGTCTTACGCATATTGATTGATGCTGTATGTCTTCCTAAATTTACAAAACCAAACTGCAACCCGACCACCTTGGGTACATGTCCTCAGGACCTCCTGAGGGCTGTGCCATGGGTCACTGATTACTCATATTTGTCTCAGAATAAATCTCTCCAAATATTTACAGAGTTTGACTCTTTTGGTTAATCCCAAGATACCACCAATACAAAACACAGAATGAACACACAATGCCAATAGGTTGTCATTTGGCATGCTTTTATAAACACAGTGCCTCTGTGTGTGTGTGTGTGTGTGTGTGTGTGTGTGTGTGTGTGTGTGTGTGTCATAATAAAGACATTGGGGCGAGGGAAAAGGTGAGACTCAGTGATGACAGAACCCTGTCCATACAGGAAGAAGCATCCATGGGTATGGCGTATTGGAGGTTGATGACTCAGAAGTGCAGAGGGCGCTCTGCAAAGCAATTGCTTTATCTCTGGAGGCCACTGGCCATTGAAAGCACTGAAAGTCCAGATGATATAAACCACACTGTCATCTGTAACTCCAAAAATGCAGAGTTTGAAGACTGCTGTACCCCGGAAAGCATCTGAGACCGGCCTCAATCAATTTAGAAAGTTAATTTTGTCAAGATTAAGGATGTGCCCATGACACAGCCTCAGGAGGCCCCGATGGCATGTGTTCAAGGTGGTTGGGGCAAAGCTTGGATTTGTATGCTTTAGGGAGACATGAGACATCAGTCAATACATGTAAAATGTACATTGGCTTGAGCTGGAAAGGGGGAACAACTTGAAGTGGGGGGTTCAAACATATTCTGATTGGCAATTGATTGAAGAGTTGTTATCAACAGAAAGGAATGCCTGGGTTATGACAACAGGTTGTGGACAGTCAGGTTTTACTATGCACATGGTGCCTGCAGGTCGCAGGCTTCAGAGAGAATAGACTGTAAATGTTTCTTATCAGACGTAAGGTCTGCGTGGGTGTTCACGCTGGAGGGTAGAGTGACACGTGTCCGACCCCCTCCTCCATCATGGCCGGAAGCAGTCTCTCAGGTTAAATTTTAGGCTACCCTGGCAAAGGAGGAAATCCATTCAGATGGTAGTGGGGGGCCTTCGACTTTTATTTTTGGTTTACGTTGTGAACCAATCCCGCCCTGTCACTATGCTTGTCTCAGGAGATACGTTCAGATTCTGCAAGGATTTTAGTATCTGCACTCTCTTGAGAATCTGCAGCCTCTTTGGTCCTCTCCAGGGTTTCTTCAAGTCCATAGGAGGAAGATGATGTCTCTGCACTGTCCTGAACATTAACTTTATTGCTTTAGTTTCTGTTCCTTCTAATGAGGACATTAAGTCATTGGCTGTGTAGAAGGTTGACAATATGGTTTGGATCTGTGAATTGTAATCGTCAGTGTTGGCGGTGGGGCCTGGTGGGAGGTGAGTGGATGACGGGGGCGGAGTTCTCATGAATGGTGGGGCACCACCCCTGCTTGGTGCTGCGGAGTGAGTGGGTTCTCTCGAGATCTGGTTGTTTCAAAGTGTGCGGCTCCTCTCTTGGTCCTGCTCCTGCCACGAGATGCCTGCTCCGTTCACCTTCCACGCAAGCAGAAAGCTCCCCAGGCCTCCCCAGAAGCAGATGCCGCCTTACTTCCTGTACAGCCTGCAGACCTGGGAGCCAATTCAGCCTCTTTTCTTCATAAATTACCCAGTCTCAGGTATTTCTGTGCAAGAATAGACTAACACAGTTGACTTTGTGCAAATTGGACTAAGTGCTTGATAATACTGAAGGAGCAAATAAATGATATGAGGGAAGTTTTTCTCCCTATTCTTTGTCTTTTATTTCTTTTGATTTTGGAGACAGGGTCTTGGTCTGTTGCCCAGGCTGGAGTTTAGTGGTGCGACAGTTATAGCTCATTACAGCCTCAACCTCCTGGGCTCAAATTATCTTCCCACTTCAACCTCTGGAGTAGCTGGGACCACAGGTGCATATCACCATGCCTGTCTAATTTTTTAAATTTTTTGTAGAGATGGAGGAGGGGGGTCTCACTATGTTGCTCAGGCTGGTCTTGAACTCCTGACCTCAAGCAATCAGCCTGCCTCAGCCTCCCAAAATGCTGGGATTCCAGTCATGAGTCACCTTGCCCCACCTGAAAATGCAGACTTTTAAGACTGTGAACTAATCCCACTCTGTCACTATGCTTGTCTCAGGAGACACATTCAGATTCTGCAAGAATTGTAATGTCTATGCTCTTTCAAGAATCTGCAGCCTCACTGGTCCTCTCCAGGGTTTCCTGAAGGCCACAGAAGGAAGACAGTGTCTCTGCATTGTTCTGAACATTAACTTTATTGCTTCATTTTCTGTAACTTCTAATGAGGACATTAAGTCACTGGCTGTGTAGAAGGCTGATTCTGTGCAAAATTAGACTAAGTAATTGGGAATACTGAAGGGGCAAATAAATGATATTGGAGCATGTTCTGCTCCCATTCTTTGTGCTATCATTGTCATTATTTATGAGATGGGGTCTCACTCTGTCGCCCAGCCTGGGTTACAGCAGTGCAACCTCAGCTCACTGCAGCCTTGACTTCCCAGGCTCAAGCGATCCTCCCCTCAGCCTCCTGAGAAGCTGGGACTACAGGCATGTATCCCCATGCCTGGCTAAGCATTTTATTTTTTGTAGAGACGGGGTCTCACTCTGTTGTACAAGCTGGATTTGAATTCCTGACCTCAAGCAATCTGCCCACCTGGGCCTTCCAAAGTGCTAAGAGTTACCTTATTCTTTTTTTTTTTTTTTTTTTTTTTTTTTTTTGAGACAGAGTCTTGATCTGTCACCCAGGCTGGAGTGCAGTGGCGCGATCTCAGCTCACTGCAATCTCCGCCTCATGGGTTCGAGCGATTCTCACACCTCAGCCTCCCAAGCGGCTGGGACTACAGGTGTACATCATCAAGCTGGGCTAATTTTTTGTACTTTTAGTAGAGACAGGGTTTCATCATGTCCTCCAGGCTGATCTCAAACTCCTGACCTCAGATGATCCACTCGCCTCAGCCTCCCAAAGTGCTGGGATTATAGGTGTGAGCCACCGCTCTTATTTTTTATTGCAAGCTGGCTCATATTCCGATGGCCAGTCTGTTACACCCTACGTTCAACGCTGAGGCCAAGAGTGGAGGGAGGCTCCGTGGTAACAACAGTGAGGCTGAGAGTGGAGGGAGGCTCCGTGGAATGCTGACTTACCTACGAGCCAGTCCATCTCCTCCACATTGTCACCATATAAGCCGTGCTGACTTTTCCCCAGGAATGCTCTTGTGGTCACAAGGGGAATGTGCACATGCAGCAAGGAAAGGAAGAGGAGAAATGGCCCATGCTTGTGTCTGAAAGAAGAAAGCCTCCTTGAGAATCCACAGAATACACTGTACATCAAAGGGACCTCTGCACCCCTGTGTTCACGCCACACTATTCACGAGAGCCAAGGCAGGGGATCCGCATCTGAGTCCATCGGTGGATGAATGCATCAAGAATAGATAGTGGGCAGGGCGCAGAGGCTCACACCTGTAATCCCAACACTTTGAGAGGCTGAGGCCAGGAGATTCAGACCAGCCTGGGCAACATGGTGAAATGCCGTCTCTATAAAAAATAGAAAAAGTAGCCGGGTGTTGTGGCTTGAGCCTGTAGTCCCAGCTATTTGGGAGGCCGCGGTGGGAGGATGGCTTTAATACGGGAGGTGGAGCATGCAGTGAGCCGTGATCACACCACTCCCCTCCAGCATGGGGGACAGTGTCAGACCCTGTCTCTAAATAAATAAATAGTATATGTCCACAGTGGAACACTATTCAGCCATAAAAAAGAATGGAGGCTGGGCATGGTGGCTCAAGCCTGTAATCCCATCACTTTGGGAGGCTGAGCCGGGCAGATCAGTTGAGGTCAGGAGTTTGAGACCAGCCTGGCCAACATGGTGAAATGGTAAAACCCTGTCTCTACTAAAAATAAAAAAATTAACAGGATGTGGTGGCAGGCACCTATAATTCCATCACTGAAGAGGCTAAGGCACGAGAACTGCTCGAGCCAGGGAGACAGAGATTGCCATGAGCCGTGATCATGCCACTGCTCTCCAGCATGGGTGACAGAGCCAAGGCTGTCTCAGAAAAAAAGGGAATGTCTGGTGTATGTACATAATGGAATGCTAGTCAGTCATCAAAAAGAATGATCCTGTTATTTGCAGCAACACAGATAAAACAGGAGGTTATTATGTTAAGTGAAATAAGCCAGGCACAGAAAGACTGATCCTGCGTTTTCTCACTCATATGTGGGAGCTAAAAAAATCGATCACATGAAGATAGAGAATACAATGATAGAGACCAGAGGCACGGAAGGGTGAAGGACAAAGAGAAGTGGTTTTTAAAGAGCCCAAACATATAGTAAGCTTAAAGGAATACATTTCATGCCTGAGAGCAGAGTATGGTGGGCAAAGCTAACAGAATGTATTGCAGTCGGGAGACGGATATGCTAAGTATGCTGACTTGATTGCTATTCAGTGTATACACGTAACAAAATGTCACACATACCCCATAAATGTGTACAAATTAAAAAGCAAGGGCCAGGCACGGTGGCTCACTCTTGTAATCCCAATACTCTGGAAGGCCGAGGTGGGAGGATGGCTTGAGCCCAGGAATTCAAGACCAGCTGGGGCCATATAGTAAGACTTTGTCTCAAAAAAAGGAAAAAAAAGTGACACATTAAAAAAGGCAGACACAGTGGCTCACTTCTGTAATCCCAGCACTTTGGGAGGCCAAGATGGGAGGATTATTTGAGCCCAGGAGAACCCATATCTACAAAGAATGCAAAAATGTTTAAAAAACTGTCAAAGAAAATAATGTAGAGAATACAATGGCATCTATGTCAATGCTATTTGAGCCATCACATGCCATCCACATCGAGGCTCTAATACGGGCAATGCAGCCATATAAAAAGGCTGGCTTCTGTAACCATCTCCTCCTCGGGCTGTTGTCCGAGACCCCTGAGATCATAAGGAGACTCTCAGATGCTCTGAGACATTACCGCCTCTTTTTAAAAATTAAATCTTATATTTTTAGCAACAAGGCCTCACTCTGTCGCCCAGGCTGAAGTCCAGTGGTGTGATCATAGCTTTCTGCAGCCCCTACAACAGAGGCTTAAGTGATCCTCCCTCCTTAGCCTCCTGAGTAGCTGGCATTGCTGCCACACACCACCATTCCTGGCTAATGATTATATTTATTGTAGAACCAGTCTTCCTATGTTGCCCAAGCTAGTATCAAACTCCTGGACTCAAGGGATCCTCCCATCTTGGGCTCCCAAAGTGCTGGGATGACAAACATGAGACACTGTGCCTGTCCCGTCACCACGCTGGAGTGCAGTGGCATAATCTTGGCTCACTGCAACCTCCACCTCTCTGGTTCAAGCGATTCTGCTGCCTCAGCCTCCTGAGTATCTGGTATTACAGGTGTGTGCCACCATGCCCGGCTCATTTTGTTTTGGTTTTTGTATCTTTAATAGAGACGGGGTTTCACCACGTTGGCCAGGCTGGTCTCAAGCTCCTAACCTCGTGATCTGCCCCCTCAGCCTCCCAAAGTGCTGGGATGACAGGCGTGAGCCACCAGGCCGGCCCCATCTCCTGTTTAAGACGTGACAGTTGCTTACCTTTCAATATAGGAAACGGCTTCCTTTAGCATAAGGCTCGCTGTGTTCTCCAGAACCATGGGCTGCTCCGTGACGTCATGGTTTCTCATCAGGATACAGTTCCAGCGGCGCACAAACCCAAAGCTAGAGTACCAGGAGATGAAAAACAGGAAGAGCAGGCCGGCCATGCCAGCGACTGCTGTCCTGGAGACAGAGATGAGACCGCAGGTCTTGCCGGCAGCCACGGTGAGAATCCCCAGTGCTAGGCACTGGGTGTAAACCCAGAGCTGTGCCCTGAGGCCGGCGTCCACTTCGGGGGGCCTGCCTGGGTCACAGTCGTTGGTGAGCGTGAAGGGCATGCCGTAGAAATAGTCAAATCCGTGGTTCAGGGGGTGGTGGCAGTGATCCGCACGGGATGCACAATTCACACCCTGGTGCCATTTTCCTAAAAGAAACACAAAACATTGCACAGAGACCCGCTTCGACGTGGCCTGGTCTGCCACAAAGAACCCTGGAATCATTCAGCAGCGGCTGGAAAAGAAAAGTCTGCAAAGAGCAAAACTGGAAATCAAAAGGCAATGAATGGATACGGGTGTCTAAATGAATGCGTTCTGACCCATGAAGACAAACGCAGGCATCCATGTCAGAACCCCTGGCAGGTGATCGAAGGTTTAAGACTTTACAGAATGCTGGTCTTATAGGCTTGCAGCCCTAGACCATTCCGCTATTAAATAATTTACAAAATATCTACATATATATGTAATACATGTATTTATAGTATAGGTAATACAGGTATGTATTATATTATACCACCTGGATGATACAGCAAGGCTGTCTTTAAAAAATTATAAAGAATAAATCCACCCTCAGGGTAGGAGATACACAGACTTCTACACTATAAAGCACTGGCCCTGTCATCCTAGCACTTTGGGAGGTTGAGGTAGGTGGATCACTTGAGTTCAGGAGTTTGAGACCAGCCTGGCCAACATGCTGTAACCCCGGCTCTACTATAAATACAAAAAAAATTAGCTGAGCATGGTGGGACATGCCTGTGGTCCCAGCTGCTCGGGAGGCTCAGGCAGGAGAATCGCTTAACCCCGGGAGGTGGAGGCTGCAGTGAGCTGAGATCGTGCCACTGCACTCCAGCCTGGGTGGCAGAGCAAGACTTCATCTCAAAAAAATAAAAATAAAAAATAAATAAAAGAAGAAAAAGTTTTTTAAGAAAATAAAAATAAAATGGCAGGAAACTTGAAAAGCACAACGGCTGTCCTCCTTAAACAAACCACAGCCTTGAACAAGTTGGGGTGCTGCAGCTCCTGTGAACACAACGGTGGCTTTGGGTGTGGGAAGTGCACAGAGAGGAACTGGGGACCCTGCACAGAGATCCCACCACCAGGTCGGGGCGGGCAACCCCACCATTGAGCGCCCATGTTCTCCTGTGTATGATGGGGACAGCACCTCTAAACCCACAGGCTGGGCAGGGAACAAAGGAGGTAACACCCAGACTGCCTGGTGCTTGATGGCATAAATCAACATCTCCCTCCTTTCCTCTCCATGCAGAAAGGGGTTTAAGGGGCAGGCCTGAGATGGTGTCCCTTACAAAGGCCGGCTTGGAGATTCCCCCATGGCTGGTGTCTGAGGATTTCCAGTGGAGAATTCACACTATTCTTAAAATAATAAGCTGACTGTGCCTAAGCCATATGCAAAAGCAAGGTACTTCATGCTAAACACCTCCTTTGGTTCTAGGAGTCTGCAATTCGGGCCAGTGCCAGGCAGTCAGTGCCTGCAGGACCAGCCCCCAACAGAAACCCCTGGGCGCTGAGACTCCTGGGAGCTTCCCTAACAAACAGCATTCCATGCGTGTTGTTAAAACCCATTTCTGGAGGAATTTGGTGCATCTTGTGTGATCTCACTGGAGGATTCTTGGGAGCTTGGGTCTGGTCTCCCCTGGCCTTCACCCTGTGTGATTCCCGTCGCTTTGACTGTCATAAATATCCCACGAGTACAACTGCATGCCAAGTCTTCCTAGCACATTTCTAAACTTATGGGTGGTCTTGGAGACCCCCAACATGCTTTCTTTTAAAAAGGGTGGACTTGGAGACCCCTGACATGCTCTCCCTTTTAAAGAGTAGTCTTGGAGACCCCTGACATGCTGTCTGTTATGAAGAGGGTGTTGTGACCCTGCTGGGGCTTGTTGTATAAAGGAAGGCAGTGTTTCTTCACCCTGGGGGCTTTGAGGTGGTGAGAGGCCATGTAGACAAAGATAATGTCTGAAAGTCGTGATAAACGGGGACAAGCTGAAGACTGATAGGTCCAGAGAGGAGAGGAGGGCAATGTCCTAGGATTTTGAATTAAAAAAGAAAAAACCGGCCGGGCGTGGTGGCTTATGCCTGTAATCCAAGCACTTTGGAGGCCAAGGTGGGCGGATCACCTGAGGTCGGGAGTTCAAGACCAGCCTGACCAACATGGTGAAACCCAGTCTTTAAAAAAAAAGAAAAGAAAAAACCTCATCCCAAACTGCGGACAATGCAATAGGCATGAAATGGACCAGGCACCAATTTCCGATTCAGAGGACACAGGATTGTTTCCTTTGCAGGAAAACAGGATTTTTTTGATCACGGATCTTCTCAACCACCGTATAACGTGAGGCTCCCACGTCTCCACACCTATGAGGCCAGTTGCATAGCCACGCTGCTGCAGGATTCTTGCAAAAGTGGTTTCATTCTCGGGGAGTCCACCTGAGCCCGCATTCCACTGGAGGGCCCGGTATCCATTGCTAGCCTCCATGCCTGTGGGACAGGAAAAGAGGAAGAATTTACTCTCCCTTCTCTAGAGGAGTAGTTCCCAACCAGGGGGCTTTGGTGTCTGAGATCTGGATTTGTGCACCCGGGCCACACTGCTGTCGTCTATCATCCATCTATCACGTATCAAGCTATCAATGATTTACCTATCTATCATCTGTCAACTGTCTGTCTATCTATCTATCTGCATATCTATCTGTCTATCTATCTAGATGATAGATAGACAGATAGACAGATAGATGGTAGATAGATGATGGATAGATAGATCCATCCATCATCTATCTACCATCTATCTGTCTATCATCTATCTATGTGTCTATCTGTGTATCTGTCTATCATCTATCTATCTATCTATCTGTATATCTATCGTCTATCTATGTGTCTATCTGTGTATCTGTCTATCATCTATCTATCTATCTGTATATCTATCATCTATCTATCTGTCTATCTATCTATCGTCTATCTATGTGTCTGTCTATCTGTCTATCATCTATCTATCTATCATCTATCTATCTATCTATCTATCTATCTATCTGTCTATCTGTCTATCTATCGTCTATCTATGTGTCTATCTGTGTATCCGTCTATCATCTATCTGTCTATCTATCATCTATCATCTATCTATGTGTCTATCTGTGTATCTGTCTATCATCTATCTATCTATCTGTGTATCTATCATCTATCTATCATCTATCTATGTGTCTATCTGTGTATCCGTCTATCATCTATCTGTCTATCTATCATCTATCATCTATCTATGTGTCTATCTGTGTATCCGTCTATCATCTATCTGTCTATCTGTCTATCTATCATCTATCTATGTGTCTATCTGTCTATCTGTCTATCATCTATCTATCTATCTATCTATCACACTATTTTTGAAATAATGAGCGTGGGCAATGTCTGGAGATGGTTTTGTTGTCCCAACTCAGAAAGGGTGGGATGTGGTGCGTGGAGCCCTACATCCAGCGCACAGAACAGTCCCCCACAGAGAATCATCTAGTGCCAAATGTCCATGGTGCCAAAACAGAGACATCTTACCTTACGATGACAGACTCTATAGTATCTGTCATATGTCTGTCTGCCTAGCTGTCACCTGTCTCTCTCAATACGTATCCATGACCTATCATCTGTATCTATCCATCCATGTATCTATTAGCTATCATTACCATTGATCATCTAGCTATCAATCAGCTATCCTTAGCTATCATCTCTTCACTTTCTATCATCTGTCATTATCTATTAATTATCATCTAGCTATGTAGCTATCAATCATCTATCACGTCATTGTCAATCATCTGTCATTATGTATCATCATCATCTAGATATCTAGCTGTCAATCATCCATTATCTATCATTGTCTATCTATCTATCTACCATCTATCTATCTACATCACAGTGATTCTCAACTTGGGGAAACTTTGCTCTCTAAAAGACACTCGGTCTTGTGATCAGTCATACTGGCTGAGAATAAACCTCTTTAAAATATTCCACAGACTTTGGTTTTGCTGTTCACATCCCAGTGATCACAACTTTTTTTTTTGAGACAGAGTCCTACTCTGTCACCCAGGCTGGAGTGCAGTGGCACAGTCTCAGCTCACTGCAACCTTTACCTCCCAGGTTCAAGCAATTCTGCCTCAGCCTCCCTAGTAGCTGGGATTACAGGAACAAGCCACCACGCCCAGCTTATGTTTGTATTTTTAGTAGAGATGGCGTTTTGCCATGTTGGCCAAGCTGGTCTCAAGCTCCCGACCTCATGCATTGCCCGCCTCGGCTTCCCAAAATGCTGGGATTACAGTGAACCATCGCGCCTGGCCACAACTTTTATGTGTACACACACAATACAATATTCCTTACATAAATACAAGGAAGATGATGAATTGCAGATAATCTTTGTACCATTTCCCACCTGTCTTCACCATCAGTACTCAACTGTTACAGATGATAGAATGAGTGGACACAGATGTGCCCATTTCTCCATCATCTCCATGACACCAACCTGATCTGAAGGAATGTCTCCCCGTGAGGAATGCGGCTCGGCTGGGGGTGCACAGCGGGGCGGCCGCCAGGTGCTGAGTGAGCCTCACGCCTTCCTCTGCAAGCTGGTCAATATTCGGCGTTCTGGGGAAAGCACACAGAAATCACTGTTAGGAGACACGCATTTGGCTCTGAAAGGCTCAGGAATAGACCGCCAGGACTTCGCCGGATTTCAGAATTCATCACATTATGTATGCGGTCCTACAGAGGCAGATGGACCCTACCCTAAGTTTGGTTTTGATGTTGAGATGGATATCGCACACACACACACACACACACACACATAGCACATGAGACAATTTATGACCCATATAATGAGGCTTTCTAGGGAGAGCAGGGCAGACCTTCCAAACTTGTTTGAAATAAGGAAGCAAAGAGAGAACGTTTATTTTTTTAGTTGTGGTGAGGGTGTGGGGCTGGGATGACGGTTCCCATGCAAGGGTGGGGGCTTTTACGGTCTGACTCTGCCGTTAGCACCGAAGAATAAAGTCCCTGTGCATTCTTACCTGCCTGTGCAGATGTGGGGCACAGAGAGGTGAGGCCTAAAATCTTTCAGCATCAGATATCAAAAAACAGTGAGGGCCGGGTGCAGTGGCTCACGCCTGTAATCCCAACACTTTGGGAGCCAAGGTGGGCCAATCACTTGAGGTCAGGATTCCAAGACCAGCCTGGTCAACATGGTAAAACCCCGTCTCTACTAAAAACAATACAAAAATTAGCCAGGGAAGGTGGCGCAGGCCTGTAATCCCCACTACTCGGGAGGCTGAGGCAGGAGAATCGCTTGAGCCCAGGAGGCGGAGGTTGCGGTGAGCAGAGATGGTATCACTGTACTCCAGCCTGGTGACAGAACAGAGTGAGACCCTGTCTCCTCCAAAAAGAGCTATGCACATAGAATGGAATATTCCTCAGCCACTACAAGGTGTGGGGCACAGTCTGAGGCTTGCCACCACAGGGCAGGACCCTGAAAACATAGTCTTCTGTGAAAGCATCCTGACTTGAAAGACCCTGGGTTAGCCGGGCGCAGTGGCTCACGCCTGTAATCCCAGAACTTTGGGAGGCCGAGGCGGGCAGATCACGAGGTCAAGAGATCGAGACCATCTTGGCCAACATGGTGAAACCCCGTCTCTACTAAAAAAAATACAAAAATTAGCTGGGCATGGTGGCGCGTGCCTGTAGTCCCAGCTACTAGGGAGGCTGATGCAGGAGAATTGCTTGAACCCCAGAGGTGGAGATTGCAGTGAGCCGAGATTGTGCCACTGTACTCCAGCCTGGCGCCTGGTGACAGAGCAGGACTCTGTCTCAAAAAAAAAAAAAAAAAAAAAAAAAGAAAGAAAGACAGACCCCGGGTTACATCATTTCATTCAGATGAAATGTCCCTAACAGGGAGCCTGTGGAGATGGAAAGCAGGTTACGGATGCCACAGGCTGAGGGTTGGGGTGCTGAGCAGTTGGAGGAGTGTTAACTGGGGCTGCCTTGACGAAGTCCTACACGCCAGCCAGCTTCAACACCAGATATGGTTTGGCACAGCAACTCATGCCTGTCATCCCAGCACTTTGGGAGGACGAGGTGGGTGGATTACTTGAGGCCAGGAGTTCAAGACCAGCCTTGGCAACATAGTGAATATCTGTCTCTACAAAAAATACAAAAACTAGCTAGGCGTGCTGGAGTGTGCCTGTAGTCTCAACTACTCGGGAGGCTGAGGCAGGAGGATAGCTTTAGGAGATGGAGGTTACAGTGAGCTGTGATCACGCCACGGGACTCCAACCTGGGCAACAGAATGAGACCCTGTCACAAAAAACAAAACACATAAACAAACCCAGCCGACATTGATTCTCCCGCATTTCTGGAGGCTGGAGGTCCGAGATCAAGGCATGGGCAGGGCTGGTCCCTCCTGAGACCTCTCTCCTGGGCTCATGGACTCCATCTTCCCCCTGCGTCCTCGCACGGTCACCGCTCTATGTGTGTCTGTGTCTTCATCTCCTCTTCTTATGAGGACCCTTGTCCTACTGGATCAGGGCCCAGTCTAGTGGCCTCATTTTACCTGATCACCTCTGGAAAGACCCAGTCTCCAGATGGAGTCACAGTCTGAGGTCCTGGGGGTTAGGACTTCAATGTAAGAATTTAGGGGACACAGATTAGCCCCTAGCTGAAGGTGATGGCTCGAGGGGTGCAGGCTTTCTTTGGGAGTATGTAAATGCCGTAACATGGTTTGTGGTGAAGGATGAACAACTCTGCGAATAGAGTAAAAGTCCCTGAACTGTGTGCTGTAAACAGATGAACCATTATGTTCTGTGAATTATAACTGGGCATGCTCAGGGTATTTGAACGGGATCCCTGGACAGGGGGCAGATTGATTGACTGACGGATTAATTGACTGATTTAGAGATAGGGTCTCTCGCCGTGGCCCAGGCTAGAGTGCAGTGGCGTGATCTCGGCTCACCGTAACCTCCACCTCCAGGACTCAAGCCATCAGCCTCCCATCCCAGCACTACAGGCATGCACCAGTATGCCTGGCTAATTTTTTGTATTTTTCATAGAGACAGGGTTTCGTCATGTTGCCCAGGGTGGTCTAGAACTCCTGGGCTCAAGTCATCCCTCACCTTGGTCTTCCGAAGTGGTGGGATGACAGGCGTGAGCCACCACGCCGGCCCACGCAGGGCAGACTGCTGCAGGCGCTGTAATGTCAACTGCGAAGAAGGGAGGCCTGGTCTGTGGGGACTGGCCCTGGGGTTGGCAGCCACTGAAAAGCAGATGCAGCCTCCATTCTGGGTGGTCCTTCTAGGAGAAACGCCTACCAAATGGAATAAGGAGGTTTCTCAGCTTTTCTCCACTCAGGCGCACTGCTGGGAGGGCTGGCATAGGGGCTGAATGGGGGTCTGCGAACCGACCTGTCCACATGCTGACCCCCCAAACCTGTGTGAGGGGCCTTGCTTAGAAAAACCGTCTTTGGAGGTGTTATTAGTTAGGTATCCCGAGATGAGATCCTCCTGGTTTAGAGAGGGCCCTAAATGCAATGACCAGTGTCCTTCTAAGAGAAAGAAGAGGAGAGGCAGAGAAGAAGGCCACGTGGGGGCGGAGGCAGAAACTGGAGTGATGTGGCCACAAGCCCAGGGACAGCTGGAGCCCCCAGGAGCCGGAGACAGGGAAGGAGCCCCCCTCCCGCCGCTCAGGGAGCTCTGTCTGGGTCTTAATCTCCTCTTTTAGTAACCCATATCAGATTAGGGCTCGCCCTAAGGACTTCAGTTTAACTTAATTACCTCTCCAAAGACCCCATCTCTGAATACTGTCACAGCCCGATCTGGCTTCAACCTACACATTTGGAGGAGGCCAGAATTGGGCCCACAACACAGTGTTTGCAAACGTAATGAAGAGAAGACATGTTTACGGCAGGCAGGCCTTGCTGCAATGACCGTGTCCTTATCAGACGAGATTAGGACACAGACAGAGGAGGAGGCCGCGTGGAGATGGAGGCGGACTGGAGTGAGTGATGCGGGCTGACCGGAGCTGGCAGGGGCGGGAAGGAGCCTCCCCAGGACCCCCAGAGGGGGCCCGGCCCTGCCCGCACCTGGATTTGAGACTTCTGGTCTGCACACCTGGGAGAACAAATTCCTGTTGTTTTAAGCTACTCATTTTGTGGTAAGAATACATTCACTTACTCGGCAGTTCTGTGTCGATTAAAAGGGCCCTTTTACCTGTTGGTAAATCATTTTTTGTGGGGTTGGGTTCTGAGGCCCTAAGGAGTTTCCTAATTTCTTCAGGCAGGAATTGCACCATTCAGTCAAACACCATGACATCATCACCAATGACAACAGCCAACTGCACCTCAGTGTTTTGTTCCCATAGCAACCGAGATCCCCAATGCCCAGGTCGTCAGCCATGATCAGTAGGATATTTGGTCTAAAGGCGTTTGCAGCTTTCGGTTCACAGGTCCTCAGGAGCAGGCAGAAAAGCAGTAGCACCGGCAGGCAGTCCCTGGAGAGAAAAGCAGAATACAGAAATGACTGTTTACCATTTGGCACAGGAAGTGGACATTTCAAGGCAGCTCGCTGAGAAGGCGAAGGTTTTACCACCAAATTAATACATTAAACTTTATGGGAGGTTATTGTCTTGGCCTGATCTAGTGTCCCTGAACCAAACCGAGGGTCAGGCTGCTTATTCTTGCGGCTCAATAATGAGATGCAGATGAGCAGGGAAAGAGGAGAGTTTTTATTTCCGTAACCAGTTATAGGAGGAAGGCCTGGGAATTATCACCAGACCAACTCAAAATTACAAAGCTTTCCAGAGCTCGTATCCTTCTAAGCTATATGTCTAAGTGTAAGTTTGCATTTAGCTAAAGACATCGTGGTTAACTTCTTCTCATCTGTAACTAAGGTCTGAGTCCTGAGGACCTTCCTCTGGAGCCTCAGTGAATTGATTTAATCTCAGTGGGTCCAGGTGTGGGGTGATTACCCTTATCTTGGCTCCTTTAGTCCCCAATAAAGCTTGTTTGTGAGGGTCTGGGGATTTCCGTCAGACCCGCAATAAAACTTGTTTAATCCTAAATGGGTCCTGGTAAGAATTCCTTCATTACCTTGTCATGCTTCAAGGCCCAGGAGAGGCCTGGGCACAGCTCTTGGTGGGCTTTTGTTACATCCCAGCCTTTGTATATGGTCGCTGGCTCTTTCGGCTTTTAATGTTTAACTTCACCACTCCGTCAGTGCTGACACAGTTGTTACGGAGCCCTGCGTTCGTGAGACCTCGCCTGCCACACTGGACCATACAGATCGGAACAAACTGGAATGCTGTCACTGTGCTAACTGCCACATCATCAAGCCGAGCGAGGAAACAGCCCAGTTTTCCAAAAAACAGAAGATTCCAGCAAGGAAAAAGAAGATGCCTAGTTCACCTGAGCTAAGAAAGTCCCCCATGCTTTAACCCTGTAAGAAAAGTAACTTTGAAACAACCAATCTGCTTTATTATTCTTTTTTTTAATCTTTTTTTTGAGATGGGGTCTTGCTGTGTTGCCCAGGCCGGAGTGCAGCAGCGTGATCATGGCTGACTGCAACCTCTGCCTGCTTCTGAACGGCTTGAATCAATCCTCTCACCTCAGCTTCCGGAGGCTGGGACCACAAGATGTAGTGTACACCACTACGCCTGACCAGTATTTTTTTAGAGGTGGGGTCTCACTATGTTGCCCAGGCTTTAATTCTTTATTTCTGCTTTCTTCGGCTCTTTCTTGCCTACAAAGCCAAGCTCCTCTTCTCAGCTCATGGAAACACTCATCCTTACTTTATAACCCAATGAGCTGGGGTTACAGGCGTGAACCAGCACCGTCGGGCTGTAACTGCAAGATTTGAAGGGCGCCTTGGAAAGGAGTTGCCACCAATGAGGGCCAGGGGCAGTCCAGCATCCACGTGGAAAGGAGATCCTAGGCTCTGCCGGCTCAGAGCCGTCGGGGACACAGGCCCCGCGGCCTCCTCCCAGCTCCTGCCTTCTTCGGTGTGGCGCTGCTCCAGCTCTAGGGGAGCCTACAGAGGCGCGATGGGATGTGGCTCGCCCGTTCCAGGCTGGGATCTCCAGCGTGTCCAGGAACGCGCAGGGCGCGGGTTCCCGGGCTGTGCCCTGGAGCGACAGCAGTCGGACAGTGTGGGCATCTGGGTTTCGCTCGGGGAGGCACAGGGGCAAGCCTGGCGGCGGGAGGGGTTGCGTCTTAGAGTAGGGAGCACCAGGCGGTGTTGGGGCTGGAGGGGACAGGGCCGTGCAGCGGATGGGTGGTGTCTTGGTGTTGGGGGATCATGGCCGTGCTCTCCAGGGAGACCATGAACGAGGGGTGTGTCTCAGGGTGTTTGGGGCTACAGGGCTTTACTGCGGGGCAGAGGAGGAGTAAGCGCAGGAGGAGATGCGGTGTGACCAGTAGGACAGTGGCCACGGAAAGGAACAGGAAGAGACATGTCTTGGAGGGTGGTGAGAGGGAGGCAGGAGAGTCGAGTCCGGAGGCAGGGAACCTAAGGCTTTCACGCCGACTTGCTGGAACTAAATTGAAAGGAAAAGCCTAGCTTTCCTTTCTTGTTTGTATTTATTTATTTATTAGACGGAGTCTCCTGTGATCTCCGCTCACTGCAACCTCGGCTTCCTGGGTTGAAGCGATTCTTCTGTCTCAGCCTCTGGAGTAGTTGGGATTACAGACAAGCGCTCAAAGCCTGGCTAATTTTTTTGTCTTTTTAGTAGAGGCCCAGCTAATTGTTTTCTTTAGGGATTTCACGATATTGGCCATGCTGGTCTCGAACTCCTGACCTCAGGTGATCCACCTGCCTCAGCCTCCCAAAGTGCTGGGATTAAAGGCATGAGCCACCGCGCCCAGCAGGAAAATCCTAACTTTCCACGCCTAAGTTACAAGAGGAGCAGAGGCTACTCCCTTTGAACTTTTCTCCTGGGCAGGTGGGAAAGTGGTGTCTGCAACAAATCAGACTGATTCGAGTTCAGTCTTCATCTGCAACTTCGCGACGTCACCCTAAGCCTCTGATGAGTTGCTTTGTGCAACCAGTGAGATGTTTGCACAAGAGTGTGACCTTTGTAAGCTCACTTGGCCTCTGGCTATCTGCAATCAATCAGACTGATCGCGGGCCACCACTTCAGTGACGTGGGGTATGAGGTGGCCAATGGGAAACGTCTAGGGGTTGTTTGGGCCCTAGAAGATTCTGCATCGGAGCCCCTGGGCCGCCGCTGGGTCGGCTCCCACACTGTGGCGTGTACTTTCGTTTTCAATACATCCCTGCTTTCCTTCTTTTGTTCCTTCATTTTGTCCAATTCTTTGTTCAAAACCTCAAGAACCTGGACAACGTATAGTCACGACGCTTTCCCGGTGACACCTGGGCGCAGATGGAGCCGGGAAGGCAGGACCGGGCGCGTCTTAGGAAGCGCAGCGGGGCTTGGCAGTGCTAGGGGCGGGCGAGGCTGCGCTTTGGTGGATGGAGCCTTGGGAAGGGACGGGGCGCGTCTTAGGGAGGCGGAAACGGGGGCGGTTCGAGTCCGGTCTTAGGGAGCCGTGGAAGGGCGAATCCCGGTCGCGGTGTAGCTGTGGGTGGAAGGCGGAGGACTCGGCAGGGCGTGACCCACGCAGCTTCCACTCCCTCTGGCCTCGGCCTGCCTTCCTCCGCCTTCCCTTCCCCGCCCCGCCCTTCCCTTCCCTTCCCTGCCCTTCCTCGTTTCTTCTCTTTCCCTGCCCTTCCACCTTCCCTTCCGTTCAGTCTCCTCCACGCCCCCTCGTCCCTGCAGTCGCCCCTACCCCTGGGCTCTGGTGTCTTGCGTCTGTCCTGGGCACCCAACGCTCCTCCAGCTGCATTTTGGGGACTCCCAGGCGCCGGACTCAGCCACGCCCGTTACAGGGGTCCAGGCTTGCCCAGGGCGCCCCTCCCGGTGTTCGCGACCCCCTCCCCAGGGTCCCACCCTAGGCCTTCGTGTGGTCCACGTCCCGGGGTCCCTGGCACCTGGCGGCGGGCGCGGCGCGTCCCCTCCGCGCGGCGGATCCCATGGCGGAGCGCTGCCCCGGAGCTCAGGACCTGGCCCCGCGCACTCCGCCCCCGGGCTCCGCCAGTGCCAAGGCCTCGCCCTCGCAGCTGCGGAATCTGGGCTGTGCCCCCGCCCCTCCTTCAGCCGCGTCACCTCCTGCCTCTCTGAGCCTCTGGGACCTGCGCGTGGAAACAGGTTTTCCCAGGTCGTCACCCGGGGAGGCCGGGGCTAATGAGGAGCTGATTAAACCCAGTTAGGATTGGCCGGTCGCATTTGCTCCCGCCTGTAATCCCAGCACTTTGGGAGGCCTAGACGACTGGATCATCTGAGGCCAGGAGTTCGAGACCAGCCTGGCCAACATAGCGAAACCCCGTCTCTACTAAAAATACGAAAATTAGCTGGGCGTGGTGGCGCATGCCTGTAATCCCAGCTACTCGGGAGACTGAGGCCGGAAAATCGCTTGAACCCAGGAGGCCGAGGTTGCAGTGAGCTGAGACCACATCATTGCACTCCAGCCTGGGCGACAGAGTGACAATCCCTCTCAATAAATAAATAAATAAATAATTTAAAAAAAAAAAAAAAAACAGTTATGCTGGAGCAGGGGGAGTCCCTTTTCTTTTTGTCGGGAAGAGTCTTAGGACCTGCCCAGCACAATCAAGCTGCGATTTCAGTTTCTCAAAGCTTGGTGTTTGAAATGTCTGTTCAGGATGCTGCACTTGTGCTCTAAGTCTGGCGTGGGGAATGCTAGATGGACCCTTTGTTTTTTCTTTTATTACTATTATTAATTATCATTATTTTGAGATAGGGCCTCACTCTGTCGCCCAGGCTGGACTGCAGTGGTGAGTGCAGTGGCGCGATCTCAGCTCGGTGTAACCTCTGCCTCCCAGGTTCGAGAGATTCTCTACCTCAGCCTCCGAGGAGCTGGGACTACAGCTACTAGCCCAGCTAAATTCCAATTGCTATTTTTATCTTTGTTCCATTCATCAGACTGCTGCTAGAATTACTCCTTTTGATTAGCCGCCATGCGCTGGACCCTCCCCATCTCTTCTGTGACTCACTGTTTTGTTTTTGAATGATGCAGTTTTGCTCATTACTCTCTCAGGTAATTCTTTTTTTGTATCTTTGGTGCCCCTTTTTTTGTTTGTTTTACTTTGTTTTGAACTCTTTCGACCTCTAGAAAGGTCAAGGCTGAGAGCTGAGGCTGCAGTGAGCCTTGTCTTTAACTCTCTCGACCTCTAGTCACGGATTCTCTCAAGCCCCTCACATCCCACAGAAAACACAAGATCTGCTCAAAGTATCAATTCATATTTTGTAGGAAATGCTAGCTTACAACGCAGGTGACCCACTTTCCGTCAAAGGGGTTGCTTATTTCCTCTTCCACTGGTCGGGGGCAAAATAATTCCATAGTCTTCAAGATAACAGTACATTCTTCTTCCAAGGCTGAGGCTGTCAACGGTGAGAACTACTGAGAAAAGAGCCCTGGTTGTGCTTAGGTAAATTCTCTAAATGTTCTGAGCTGACTTGGGTGCTCAGGATTTGGAAATGGGGCCTGGAGGCAGAAGTCACGTTTGGGGGAGGCTGTGGGGATGCGAAGGGTGGCTGAACCTTGACCCTGAGGGTCTCACATGACTTTAGGCACGTGGAGCCTCCATGGGGACTTTGGCTTCAAAGCCATCAGGGTGAAGAGTGTGGACAGGTGTGGAGACAGAGGTGACTCTCTCCAATGGCTGCTGAAGAACTTAAAGGTGACTCTCTGGTCCGGGGACATCGGCACAGCTGACCCAAAGTGCTGGTCTTCTTCCATATCCATGGCAATGGGGAAAGCCACAGGGGTTCACTGCTTCCCTCCTGCCATCCCTCCCTCCCTTTCTTTTTCTTTTTGCTTCTTTCCTTTCCTTCCTTTTCTTTCATTCTCTCTTCCTCCCTTCTTTTTTCCTCCCTTCATGCCATTTTTTCCTTCCTTTCTTTTTAGAGACGAGGTCTCGCCCTGTCACCCAGGCTAGAGTGCAGTGGCACAATCATAGTTCAGTGCAGCCTTGAACACCTTGGGAGGCCAAAGGCTCAAGTGATCCTCCCCCCTCAGCCTCCCAAATAGGTGGGACTACAGGCATATGCCGCCACACCTAATTATTTAAATTTTATGTGGAGGCAGGGTCTTGCTATGTCACCCCAGCTGGTCTGAAACTCCTGACTTCAAGCCACCGTGGTGTCCTACAGTGCTAGGACTGCAGATGTGAACCATTGCACCTGGCCTACTATTTCTTTCTTTCTTTACCCAAAAGAATTGGCTGGAGATGGATTTGACATTTTTGGTCTCTATGGACAGCCTGAATTCTTGGAGGCTGATGTGGATTGGATAATTTGAGGACATGTTCTTGAGGCGGCGACAAGGTGGGGCATGCCTCGTCACATGCCTAGGCTTGGAAGAGTGGAGGAGGTACCTGTTGCTTGAATGTGGAGGTGAAAGAACTATTGGAAAGACCTCCTGACTCCCAGGAGATAACGTGTTAGGGACTGAATTGTGTTGCCCTCAAGTTCACGGGAATAAGGTTTCTATTCGTCTTTATTAAAATGAGGTCACAAGAGTGGACCCCATTCCAATAGGAGTGGGATCGTTATAAGAAAAGGAGATTAGGGCCGGCACAGTGGCTCACACCTGTAATCCCAGCACTTCGGGAGGCCGAGGTGGGTAGATCACTTGAGGTGAGGAGTTCCAGACCAGCCTGGCCAACTGCTGAAAACCTGCCTCTACTAAAAAAATACAAAAATTATCGCAGGTATGGTGGCACATGCCTGTAATCCCAGCTACTCGGGAGGCTGAGACAGGAGAATTCCTTGAACCTGAAATGGAGGTTGCAGTGAGCCAAGATCGAGCCATTGCACTCCAGCCTGGACAACAGAGCAAGACTCTGTCTCAAAAAAGAAAAAAAAAAGTAATTGGAGATGAGGACACAGGCACAGAGGGATGACCGTGTGAGGACATAGGAAGAAGGTGGCAGCTGTGAACCAAGAAACAGTTTCTCCCCAGACACAGATTCTGCTCCGCCCTGGTCTTGGACATCCAGCCTCTGGAACTGCAAGAAATCAATATTCTTGTTGATACCCAGTTTATGGTATTTTTGCTCTAGTAGCCCAGACATATAAAGGCACAGCCTGGTCCCGCAGTGACCTTGCAGCTCAGAGCTGGGAAGGAAGCTGCCTGCACAGCACAGCTTCCAGATCTCCAGTTTTCCCCAATCCCCTGGGGCATTTGGCACAAAGGAAAACCACTTGAAAACAGTTCCAGCGGGAAGCCCAGTTCATGCTTGTGGTTGGAAATGATAAACAGACACTAGAAATGGGCACCACAAAGCCACATCGGTGCCAGGTTTTATCTTTGGGGCCTATCTTCTGTTCATGTGCACATCTGTAGGTCACAGAGACACCTTCTCTGGAACTTGTACTGTTTGGGGCTACAAGGCAGCCTCTTCCAGACAGAGCTGGGGTCCATTGATAGAATCCTCCCCATCTAGGAGATACTCTGCGTCTCCAGTTTGGGTGCCTGAGTGACCATTCGCCGGTGCGTTATTAATGTTTATCTATTTATTTTGTAATTTTTTTGGTGAGACATAGTCTTGCTCTGTCGCCCAGGCTGGAGTGCAGTGGTGTGATCTCAGCTCACTGCAACCTCTGCTTCCTGGCTTCAAGCAATTCTCCCGTCTCAGCCTTCTGAGTAGCTGGCATTACAGGCACCCACCACGACGCCTGAGTATTTATTTATTTTTTTTGATAGACACAGGGTTTCATCATGTTGCAGGCTGATCTTGAACCCCTGACCTCGAGTGACCCGCCCGCCGCTGCCTCCCAAAGTACTGGGATTATAGGCATGAGCCAGTGTGCCTGGCCAATGTTTATTGCTCATTTCTCTTATTCTTGCCTTTTTGTTTTTTGACAGGGAGGAACTATTCATCCTTGTGCAAGCAGATGCCTTAACATGATGCTGAGGTTTGTTTCATTTTTTGTTTTCTTTCTTTTTTGAGACAGGCTCTTGATCTGTTGCCCAGGCTGGGGTGCAGCCTCCAACTCCTGTGCTCAAATGATCCTCCTGCCTTAGCCTCCTGAGTAGCTAGGACTACAGGCATGTGCCACCGTGCCTGCTAATTTTTGTATTTTTGTTTTTGTGGAGCTAGAGCTTCATCATGTTGGTTTTGAACTCCTGGCCTCAAGTGAGCCTCCGGCGGTGGCCTCCTAAAGTTGTGGAATGACAGCCAGCATGTGCAGCCGGAGTGATGCAGTTTAGGAATCAGGGCTCCAGCTTTCCATTGCTCACATTTATTGTGGGTCATCCTCCCTAAGGCACCAGCAGAGGGGGAACGGGCCACAGCAGGGCTGCAGCCATGGTCTCCAGAGGTTGCCCAGCCTGTCCAGCTGCAGAGGGACTGGGCTGAGTGTCTGCTGGTGCTCCCGCACAGCCTGCTGGACGCGTTCCATCACCTGATAGAACAAGGGCTCTGAGGCTGGCGTGAGGACGTGCGCCTCGGAAGGGTCTCTTGAGAGGTCAAAGAGCAAAGGTGGATCATGGTGGACTACTTTTTCCCCAGAGCACGGGCAGACCTTTCTTCCATAGCAGGCACCGGCTCCCTCTGGCTGGAACACTGGGGTCACAAAGTGGACTTTCCATAGTGTTCCTCCTGGTGGAAAGACAGGAATTACAGGGTTGGCATAGACAAATAGGGTGCATTGATGGAGAATGGCATCTTCCTAAGGGATAAA
The DNA here is from genome assembly GCF_009761245.1 of Sapajus apella. Classification (NCBI taxonomy): domain Eukaryota; kingdom Metazoa; phylum Chordata; class Mammalia; order Primates; family Cebidae; genus Sapajus; species Sapajus apella. The sequence goes on along the minus strand of NW_022437112.1, from coordinate 891,331 downwards.
AGGCAGGAATAACCCAAGCGTCCATCAATGGATGAACAGATAAAGAGAACATGGTATGTCTGTACAATGGAATACTATGCAGCTATGAAAAGGAGTGAAGCACTGACACAGGCTGCAACGTCGATGAACTTGGAAAATACCCTGATTCCATTCATATAGAATGCCAAGGATAGGGAAACATAAAGACAGAAAGTAGAGTGGTGGTTTCCAGGGCCTGCCGGGGGTGAAACGGGGAGTGACTGCCGATCGGAACAGTGTCTCTTTTGGGGTGATGAAAGTGTTCTGCAGCCACATAGATGTGGCGGTTGCACAACGCTGTGAAAGCACAAAATGCATGTGAATGGCACTCGGTCAATTGTTTTTTCTTCTTCTTTTTTTTTTTTTTGAGACAGAGTCTTGCTCTGTTACCCAGGCTGGAGTGCAGTGATGTGATCTCGGCTCACTACAACCTCTGTCTCCCAGGTTCAAGTGATTCTCCTGCCTCAGCCTCCCAAGTAGCTGGGACTACAGGTGTGTGCCACCATGCCCGATTAACCTGTATTTTTAGTGGAGACGGGGGTTTTGCCATGCTGGACTGGCTGGTCTCAAACTCCTGGCTCTAGTGATCCATCCACCTTGGCTTCCCAAAGTGCTGGGATTACAGATGTGAGCCACTGCACCCAGCCTACTAGGTCGATTTTACATTAGTGAATTATATCTCTTTAAATTAAAGCTGTTGAAAAAAGTGAATTGCAGCTGATGGTGGGTGCACTGCCTACAAGTTAGTCCTGTTCCACAGGAGCAGTATTAAAAAAATGAAAAAGTTTTCTTAAAAATAGAATTGCTTGTTTGCTTGTTAAAAATAAACAGTGGAAGGCGGTTTCATAACTGAATTCTCAGAGATTTAAAATGGCATGTGATCAGCCGTTCTCAATGAAATTTTGTATAAGCCCTCCCACTCTGGCTATGAAGGCACCAACAGGAATAGGAATGGAGGAAGAAGGAAAGAGAAAAGGAAGAGAATGAAGGAAGGGAGGGGGGAAGGAGGGAAGCAAATCAAAGAAAAGGGAAGGAAGAAGAGAGGGAAGTAGGGAAGAAGAAAGGAAGGGAGAAGAGAGAGGGAGGGAAAGAAGAAAGAAGAAAAAAGAAGGAAGGAAGGAGGGGAGGGAGGAAGGAAGGGAGGGAGGGATGGAAGGAAGAAAGAAGGAAAGAAAGGAAGGAAGGGAAAGAAAGAAAAGAGAAAGGAAGAAAGAAAAAGGAGAAAGAAACAGAAGGAAAAGGAAGAGAGGAGAGAAGGAAGGGAAAGAAAGAAGAAAGAAAGAAAAAAGAAAGAGAAAGAAAGATGAAAACAGAAAGGAAGAAAGAAAAAGGAGAGAAAGAAACAGAAAAAAGGAAAAGGAAGAGAGAAAGAAGGAAGGGAGGGAGGGAAAGATAAAAAGAAACAGAAAATCCATAAGGAATAACCCCCAGCGTCCAGGAAGATCTAGGAAGTGGAAGGCAGGTGGCAGCTGAGCAGACAGCCTCAGGGAGTGACTTTGAAAGAGAGGAAGGAGAGATGGTGACTGAGCCCACAGCAGCGTCCTGCTGGGCCCTGGGACACTGGGCACCACACCACCTCGGCTGTGTGGCTTCAGCTGCTTTAAGCCAGGTCTCTGATGTTCCTTCCATTGCATCCTGTGGGGCAGTGAGTCTGGGAAAGTCATGAGGGTAAGAGAGCAAGGGGTTGGCTCGGTGCCGCAATGCTGTCCTCCCTGCAAAGGCGTCCGGCAGTCGCCATGCACTGAGCAGGTGTGGACATCCAAGAGATGTGCTCAGACAGACAAGCACATTCTGCCTTCCTTGCCATGGCCGGTGGGATTCGGAACCCCACTCTGAGATCTGCCTCCTGGGAATGGCACCACTGTGGTTTGATATTTGTGGATGTTCGCTGAGTGATGAAACTCCGTGACTTATGTCCACCCTGTGAGCACTTACAGGGGCTCCTTGGACCTGCTGCCTAGTGACTCTGTTTTCTCACCTGTGGAATGGGCTGGTCATGGTTGTCTGCCAGTTATCAAGGTGAAATAATTTAGCAGGTAGAGGCACAGAACACTGGGTGCAAGCCCTCATGAAATGTCAGCAGTGGTGTCATACTGCAGGGAAAATGTCAAGCAGCTAGCGAGAAGACAGATGAACTGTTAGCAGAGAAGATGACCCAAACAGAGGAAAACAGACACAGAAACAAGAAAATCGGCGGGCGCGGTGGCTCATGCCTGTAACCCCACCACTCGGGGAGTCCGAGGCGGGAGGATTCCCTGAATACAAGAGTTTGTGACAAGCCCGGGCAACACAGCAAGACTCCACCTCTATTTAAAGGAAAAAAAAAAAAAAAGAGAAAATTGTGGACAGGTGTAAGTGCTCAGAATTAAGTACAGTGGGTCCGCGTGATTGCTGATGGCTAGTTAACAGTGGAGGTCTGTGTGGGTGCAGTTCGGGGGACTGGTTTTGGTCCCAGAAGCCTGTTTGAGACGGTAACATTTGACTTAGGGCAGGCACATCAACAGTGAGCCAGCTGTGTGGAGGGCCAGTCCTCTGAGTGCATTCCATGTGGTTGGAACTGCTGGTGCAAAGGCCTGAGGCAGGAACAAGATAAGCCTGTCCCCAGATCCCTGGGTACGCGACAGTTGGAACTTGGACACTGCAGGGCTTCGGTTATCAGGACTGAGGTTTCAGAGGTAGGGCAGGGCTGGCTTCAGAAAGAAGGTGTTCCAAGCTCCCCAGCAGGAATTCAGACTTGCCGTGACCTTCATGCAGGGGGTCCTTTTGGGGGTGCACTCAGCAGGCGCAATCACCGGGGTGAGGAGTGGACTGGGGAGGGCCAGCCAGGGCAGCACTGAGGGCGCACGGGCAGGAGGATGCGCTCTCCACCTCCCGACCATCGAAACAATTTATCCAATAGCCAGGAGGAGAGGGGCGAGTGATGCTGTCATGGGGTCAGTGATCTGAGCTGCTGAGCAGAAACCATGGGAAGTCAGGCTGTGCTACTGATGAAAAGGTTAAAAAAACCTTCAAAGGCAACATCTAGAATATGTAATTTAAAAATCGAAAAATAGTGGAGGCTGAGGCAGGCAGATCACCTGCGGTCAGGAGTTTGAGACCAGCCTAGCCGACATGATGAAACCCTGTCTCTATTACAAATACAAAAATTAGCCCGGTGTTGTGGCTCACACCTATAATCCCAGCTACTAGGGATGCTGAAGCATGAGAATCAGTGGATCCCTGGAGGCAAAGGTTGAAGTGAGGTGAGATCACCACTGCACTCCAGCCTGGGTGATAGAGCAAGACTCTTGTCTCAAGATAATAAACGAATGAATGAATGAATGAATGAATGAATGAATAACAAAAAATGGGCCAGGTTTGATGACTCATGCCTGTAATCTCAATACTTTGGGAGGCGGAAGCAGGTGGATCACTTGAGCCCAAGAGGCTGAGGCTGCAGTGAGCTGATGTCATGCTGCTGTGCTCCAGCCTGGGTGACACAGTGAGACGCCATCTCAATAAATAATAAAAATTTAAAAAATGAAAGTAAATAAAACACCGAAAATATAGAGATAAAAATAATTCCAGATTAGGCTACTAATTGAAAGAAGGCCAGGTGGGGTGGCTCCGGCCTGTAATCTCAGCACTTTGGGAGGCTGAGGGAGGAGGACTGATTGAGCCCAGGAGTTTGAGACCAACCTGGGCAACATAGTGAGACCCCACCTCTACACCAAAGAAAACAAATTTTAAAAAACAGAAGGGAAAAGAAGCAACAGTAGGTTCAGGGCATTCAAGTGGTTCAAGTTCAACTTATTTTAACAAAGAGAAGGAAAAGGAAGAGAGACTAAGAAAAAAAAATCTATTGTGACTCCTTCAAATAAAAGACTGTAAACAATCTTTTTTCGGCCAGGCACAGTGGCTGACACCTGCAATCCCAGCACTTTGGGAGGCCGAGGCAGGAGGGTCACCTGAAGTCAGGAGTTTGAGACCAGTCTGGCCAACATGGTGAAACCTGGTCTCTACTAAAAGTACAAAAATTAGGATGGCACGGTGGCTCATGCCTGTAATCCCAGCACTTTGGGACGCCAAGGCAGGTAGATCACGAGGTTAGGAGTTCAAGACCAGCCTGGCCAAGATGGTGAAACCCCGTCTCTACTAAAACTACAAAAATTAGCCAGGCACGGTGTCAGGAACCTGTAATCCCAGCTACTCGGGAGGCTGAGGCAGGAGAACCCAGGCTTGAACCCGGGCGGCAGAGGTTGCAGTGAGCCAAGATTGTACTGCTGCACTCCAGCCTGGGCAACAGAGCAAGATTCTGTCTCAAAAAAAAAAAAAAAAAAAAATTTCAGTCTTGATTCAGACACCCGGAGAACCTACACAACGCCTTTGAGGACTCTTTAGCTGACTGAGTCACAAGAAGGATACAGATCTTCTCAAACACTGGAAAAAGAAAACCAAGTCCATCAAGCAAGTCCGAAAAAGAGGAAAACCATCGAGGCAAGACAAAGTCACAGAAAGAGAAGCATAAAGGAGGAAAAGAGAAGCGGGTGAAGTCAGATAAGTGGAACTCTCTGAAGAGTCTGAACACAAAGATAGAAGCCGAAATCAATCATTCATAAAATTAAAGAATACCATTGTTAAGTAAATCCAAATGCTGGATTTTTAAAAAAATGACAGAGAATGGCAGAAAGACCCCGTCAGACTCTGATAAACATAGCCATAAATATGCAGGCAATTAAAAGGCAATGAATGCCATCCACGGTGGCTCACGCCTGTAATCCCAGCACTTTGGGAGGCCGAAACGGGCAGGTGGATCACCTCGCCTCGTCAGGAGTTCGAGACCAGCCTGGCTAACATGGTGAAACCCTATCTCTACTAAAAATACAAAAATTAGCTGGGTATGGTGGTGCACACCTGTAATGCCAGCTACTCAGGAAGCTGAGGCAAGAGAATTGCTTGAACCTGGGAGATGGAGGTTGTAGTGAGCAATATCCCAGCATTGCACCACAGCCTGGGTGACAGAGTGAGCTGTCTCAAAAACTTAAAAATAAATAGGCTGGGTGCTGTGGCTCACGCCTGTAATCCCAGCACTTTGGGAGGCCGAGGTGGCTGGATCACCCGAGTCAGGAGTTCAAGACCAGCCTGACCAACAGGTGAAACCCTCTCTCAACTAAAAATATAAAAATTAGCCAAGCGTGGCGGCAGGTGCCTGTAGTCCCAACTACTCGGGAAGCTGAGACAGGAAACTCGCTTGAACCTGGGCAGTGGAGGTTGTAGTGAGCTGAGATCACACCACGGCACTCTAGCCTGGATGGTGGAGGGAGATTCGGTCTCAAAATAATAATTAATTAATTAATTAATTAATAAGAGACAATGAAGTCCAGGCGCAGTGGCTCATGTCTGTAGTCCCAACACTTTGGCAAGCTGAAGCAAGAGGATTGCACGAGCTCAGGAGTTTGATGCCAGCCTGGGCAACGTAGGGAGACCCCCATCTCTACAAAAAATAAAAAGTTCTCTGGGTGTGGTAGCATGCACCTGTAGTCCCAGCTACTTGGGAGGCTAAGGTGGGAGGATTGCTTGAGCCCAGGAGGCAGAAGTTGCAGTGAGCCAAGATGGAAACACTGCACTTCAGCCTAGGCAACAAAGCAAGCCCCTCTCTCAAAAAAAAAAAAAAAAAAAAAAAAAAAAGACAATGCAATTACTTGACAAGGGGCCAAGTGCTTGATGAAATGAATACTTTTTAAATAAGTAGAATTAATTAAGCAGAGAAACGTAGCATATTTCAGTGTGGGAAGACCCAGTATAATAAAGGTAATAAAGCGTCAGATGCAAAAATGATTAATATTTCTGTGGAATTTTTCTTTTTTAAACTTGCAAATGATTTCATAGCTCTTTTGATAGGACATTAGAACAAAAAGACCTAGAAAATTTGGGGAGGCAAAAAGTATTCAGTAAGCATGTGTTTGCTTATGTTACAAAGTTGTAATTGTTTACAAAGAAGATGAAATCGTGTTAAGGTCAGACATCTAGATGCTCACACCTGTCACTTCAGCATTTTGGGAGGCCAAGATGGGGGGATCGCTTCAGCCCATGAGTTTGAGACCAGCCTGGGCAACATACTGAGACCCTGTTTCAATTTAATAAATAAAAATTGGAGGCCAGGTGTGGTGGCGCATGCCTGTAATCCCAGCACTTTGGGAGGCCGAGGCAGGTGGATCACTTGAGGTCAGGAGTTTGAGACCAGCCTGCCCAACATGGTAAAACCCCATCTCTACTAAAAATATGAGAAATTAGCCAGGGATGGTGGTGGGCACCTATAATCCCAGCTACTCATGCTTGACCCCAGGAGACTGCAGCTACAGTGAGCCAAGATCATGCCACTGCACTCCAACCTGACCAATAAAGAAAGACTACTCCCCCAAAAATAATTACAAAAAATAAGAAAAAAGGAGACTAGAAAAGTCTTGAACACGTGTGGCAAGCTTGTGTGTGTGCATGCACATATATGTGTGTGTGTGAGGATGATAAAAGTTGCACTTCACATCGTGCACAGAAGAAAGAAGGAAATACAGCCCATACGTGGTGCTTAAACTATAGGTAACAACTCCCTCCCTTCCCATCATTTTAAGATGATTGACAGGTGATCTTAGAAGGCATGTCGCTGGAATAAGAGGGACACATATTGAGAAAAACTAAATGTAAAAAGCTCATGGAGAAAAACGGAAGTGCGAGACATGGAGCTGGAGACGGACTCTGGAACGCAGCTCCTCCTCCAGCCTGTTCTAGGCCTGCTGCTTTCCTGCGCTGAGGGACTCCTCCCTGAAGGGTGTTAGGAAGGGGCTCCCCTACTCACTGTCCCGTTGATGCCACCTGGCTGCGTGCAGAAACTGCTCACAGTAATGCATCAGGAACTCGTGGTCTGAGTGCTGGGCTGTTCCCAGGAGCAAGGGCAGAAGGTCCCGGCCGTCAATCACTCTGCAGGAAGGAACATGGTGGGGCTCAGGGATGGAACAGGGACTTCGGACATTTGTCCCTCCAGCATCCACCAGCTCCAGCCCAGGTGCTGCACTCTCCTTATATTGTATCAGTGGAGGGAAGGTCCGGCTGTGGACATGGACGGATGGAAGGCATGTGTTGCATTAGCATGCTTAGAAGCATGCAGCAGCTACCCACTTCAGTCACCGTCAAACATCACCTTTGGCTAAAAAGTAATTAATTGGCTTGATGCAGTGGCTCATGCCCGTCATCCCAGCACTTTGGGAGGCCAAGGAAGGTGGATCACTTGAGGTCAGGAGTTCGAGACCAGCCTGGCCAACATGGTGAAACCCTGTCTCAACTAAAAATACAAAAATTAGTCGGGTGTGGTGGCGGGCGCCTGTAATCCCAGCTACTCAGGAGGCTGAGGAAGGAGGATCGCTTGAACCCAAAAGGCGGAGGCTGCAGTGAGCCTAGATTGCACAACTGCACTCCAGCCTGGGAGACAGAGTGAGACTTGGTCTCAAAAAAAGAAAAGAAAAGAAAAGAAAAGAAAAAGGCTGAAAGAGCCAGCGCCCTTATACAAAGGCTGGGATGCAACAAACGCCCTCCACGAGTTTTTCCCAGGCCTCTCCTGGGCCTTGAAGCATGACAAGATAATGAAGGAATTCTCAACAGGACCCGTTTAGAATTAAACAAGTTTTATTTGGGGTCTAAAGAAACTCCCCAGACTTCCATGATTTAGCAGGAAACAAGATAAGGGTAATCACCCCAGCACCTGGACCCAACTAGATTAAATGAATTTACTGAGGCTCCAGAGGAAGGTTCTCAGGACTCAGACCTTAGTTACAGAAAAGGAAGTTAAATCACTTATGTCTTTAGATGCACACAGTCTTACACATGGACGTACAGTTTAGATGGCATTAAGCTCTGGAAAACTTTGTAATTTTGAGTTGGTCTAGTGATCATTTCCAGACCTTCTCCCTATACCCGTTTACAGAAATAAACTCATTTCTTTCCCAGTTCATCTGCATCTCCTTACTGGGCCATAAGAATAAGCAGCCTGACCCTCCATTTCGTCCAGGAACAATTTCATAGACCCCTTACTGCAATGGCAAAGTGACATTTTCATTTGCCGTAAGTGTTGCTGTGTCTGCGGAAAGCTGAATTTTTTTTGGATCGTTAGGTACCTGTCCTGGGGCACCTCACCGCCCGCCAGCTGCACCACGGTGGGGAACACGTCCATCAGGCTCGTGGGCTCACCAATCACTCGGCCAGCCGGGAGCACCCCGGGCCAGCGGAAGATCCCAGGCACGCGGATCCCACCTTCCCATCCTCCCGTGCCCTTCCCTCCTGTGTTGGAACAGAAACAAAAGAAGGTAGTTAAAACCGAGAAACAGATGCTCAGCCGGGGTGAGTTCACCTGTCTGCTTGTTTCACTTGTTTTAAGTTTCTCTCTCCCGAGTCTCAATTTCTTTCTGTCTCTCTCTCGCTCGCTCTCTCTCTCTCTCGCTCTCTCGCTCTGTCTGTTTTGGTAACATTACAACATTCAATCTCATGTAGTTCTCCTGGCAGAGGATTGATTTTATATTTGTTATTAACCTTGTTGTTGGTTAGTGTGCATTGGATTAAGTTGGGTCCTGCACTGCAAATGACTCCTGTCCTTATAAGAGGAGCTAGAGACACAGAGGAGGAGGCCACGTGGAGACGGAGGCAGAGACTGGAGTGATGCGGCCACAAGCCAGGGACGCCTGGTGCCTCAGGAGCTGGGAGAGGCGGGAAGGACCCTCCCCTGGAGCCTCAGGAAGAAAGTGGATACAACTGCAATGTGTTGAATGGTGACCCCAAAACATGTTCCTGTCATATCCCCCAGAGCCTATAAATGAGACTTTATTTAGAAATAGGGTGTTTGAAGATTTAATCAAGTTAAGGACTTTGAGATCATCCGGGATTAGGGTAGCCATAAATGCAATGGCAGGCGTTCTTCTAAGAGACAGAAGAGGAGACACAGACACAGAGGAGAAGGCCATGTGGAGGCAGAGACTGGAGAGATGTGCCCACAAGCCCAGGGATGCTGGAGCCCCCAGGAGCTGGGAGAGGCTGGGAGGATCCTCCCCTAGAGTTTCTGGAGCGAACATTTCCCTGAGACAACTTGATCTCAAACTCCTGGTCTCCAGGACCAGGAGAGGATAAATTCCTATTGTTTAAAGCGCCCCCAGTTTACAGTACTGACATTCTTCGTGGTACAGAGAACCAGATCGGGTGGAGGATACATTAGCATCAATGGCAATGAGATAAAGAAGGTTTCTGAGGAGCCAGGCCCTCGATGTGAAGAAATTTTGGGAAGGCATTAATGGATGTGGTTGGCATTTATATTTCCACTTTTACATATGTACTAGACTGATGTATCCATCTACTAGAAAGGTAAATATACATCACAGGTATATTTGCCAACATTAGCCTAAAAAGTCTCTTTCAGTGAATGAAAACTAAAGCTCGCTAAGCAGGAAGATGACAAAATGTGCATGTACACCGGGCAGCGCGTTTTAGAATCTTTGTGGCACATGAAATGATGGCGTGATTTAAACAATGGAATCCCGGTGTGAATATCATGTGGCCAGTTGGGTGTCTACTCTTCTTTTTTTTTTTTTTGAGACAGAGTCCTACTCTGTCACCCAGGCTGGAGTGCAGTGGCACAGTCTCAGCTCACTGCAACCTTTACCTCCCAGGTTCAAGCAATTCTGCCTCAGCCTCCCTAGTAGCTGGGATTACAGGCACACACCACCACATCCAGCTAATTTCTGTATTTTTAGTAGAGACAGGGTTTCACCATCTTGGCCAGGCTGGTGTCGAACTCCTGACCTCAAGTAATCCATCTGCCTTGGCCTCCCAAAATGCTGGGATTACAGGCGTGGGCCACCGTTCCTGGCCTCCAAAATCCTTTATCTTAACCCAGACATTCCCTTCTATTGATTCCCAGGTCTTTAGAGAAACTGAATGAATTGTCATCCAGGAAATGTTTAAATCTCCATATAAGCTGGAAGCCGCCCAGCTTTGAGTTGTCCCGCCTTTCTGGACCCAACCAATGTGTCCCTTAAATGTATTTGATCCATGTCTCATGCCTTCCCAAAATGTATAAACCAAGCTGCGCCACGACCGCCTTGGGCACATGTTCTCAGGGCCTCCTGAGGGCTGTGCCACAGGCCATGGTCACTCATACAGCATTTGGCTCAGAATAAATCTCTTCAAATGTTTTACAGAGTTTCGCTCTTTTCATCAACATGATAATGGTTACACAACTCTGATAATTTACTAAAAACTCCTTAATTGTGCACAAAAATGTGGCAGGCCACGTCTCACGAACGCAGGCCTCCATAACAACTGTGTCAGCACTGACCGGGTGGTGAAGTTAAATATTAAAAGCTGAGAGAGCCAGCGCCCTTATACAAAGGCTGGGATGTAACAAAAGCCCACCAAGAGTTCTGCCCAGGCCTCTCCTGGGCCTTGAAGCATGACAAGATAATGAAGGAATTGTCAACAGGACCCGTTTAGGATTAAACAAGTTTTATTAGAAGTCTGAAAAACTTTCCCAAACCTCCGTGATTTAGCAAGAGACAAGGTAAGGGTAATCAACCCTGGCACCTGGACCCATTTATCTATTTTTGTTGTTGTTGAGATGGAGTGTCTCTGTCGCCCGGGCTGGAGTACAATAGCATGATCTCAACTCACTGCAACCTCTGCCTCCCAGGTTCAAGGGATTCTCCTGCGTCAGCGTCCCGGGTAGCTGGGACTACCGTTATGCACCACCACACCTGGCTCATTTTTGTATTTTCAGTAGAGACAGAGTTTCACCATGTTGGCCAGGTTGGTCTCGAATTCCTGTCCTCAGGTGATCTGCCCGCCTTGGCCTCCCAAAGTGCTAGGATTACAGGTGTGAGCCATGAGGCCCGGCCACCTGAACCCATTTAGATTAAGTCAATTTACTGAGGCTCCAGAGGAAGGTCTTCAGGACTCAGACATTAGTTAGAGATTAGAAGTTAGTGACTAATGTCTTTAGATGTATGCACACTTACACGTATACATACAGCTTGGAAGGTATAGAAGCTCTGGAGAACTTTGTCATTTTGAGTTGGCCTGGCAATAATGTCCAGGCCTTCTCCCTGTAACCGGTTACGGAAATAAAGTCCCTCCTCTCCCAGTTCATCTGCATCTCATTTTTGGGCCACCAGAATAACCAGCCCAACCCTTGGTTTGGTATGGGAAGAAAAATTCAACCCGGAGCATGACGAATGATCACTTTTACCCTGGACAGAAAAAAACAATATCCATGGGCAACAACACTGACCCTCCTGGGACAGATGGCCCTGTTGGGAACTGCAGCGAAGAGATAAAGCTGCAAGATCAGGATCTAGGAGCGTCTCAGCCTTACCTTTATAAAGTCCATTCCAGCCACCATACTGGGTGTTTCCAAGCTGATTCTCTAGGGAACCCCCGTGATCTGATGTAAAATAAACAAGGGTGCTGTTGGTCAAACCTTCCACGTCCAAAGCATCAAGGATCTGTCCTGTAAAGAACAGATGTTTTTGAGGCCGTTGAAATAGAAAAATATCAGAAATGCAGCTATGAAGTGTATGCTTTAGCATTTGGGGGCTATCCACAAGAATGAATCCTCAGTTTTAATGCATAATGGGAGCCAGTTGTTGTATAGTTTTGCTATCCTTTGTTGTAGATTGATGTATGACTTTATACGCGCTCCATCCTTTGGTCAGAGTTTTAGGCAACCTACAAGGACAAAATATCAAAAACTTAAAAGTGCGGCATGTAGGTGGGTGCGGTGGCTCACGCCCGTAATCTCAACACTTTGGGAGGCTGAGGCAGGTGGATCATTTGAGGTCAGGAGTTGGAGACCAGCCTGGCCAACATGGCGAAACTACGTCTCTACTAAAAATACAAAAATTAGCCGGGAGTGGTGGCACATGCCTGTAGTACCAGCTACTTGGGAGGCTGAGGCAGGAGAATCACTTGAACCCAGGAAGTGGAGGTTTCCAGGAGCCAAGATTGTTCCATTGCACTCTAGCCTGGGTGACAGCGTGAGACTCATTCTCAAAAAAAAAAAAAAAAAAAAAAAAAAGTGAGGCATGTGAACATTACAGAGAAGAATGTATAGGCTGAACATGCAGACCAGTTCCCAGTGGTGACACTGAGCTTCCTGCAGCCACACACAAGGGAACTCGTGTAACTAATGTCACTCACAGTTGGCTGGGCACAGTAGCTCATGCCTGGAATCTCGGCAGTTGGGAGGCTGAGGCGGGAGGCTCGCTGAGCCTATGAGTTTGAGACCAGCCTGAGCAACACAGCAAGACCTTGTCTCTACACATAATAAAAAAAATTAACCAGCTGTGGTAGTGTGCACCTGCGGTCCAAGCTACTTGGGAGGCTGAAGTGGGAGGATTGCTTGAGCCTAGGAAGGTAGGGTGCAGTGAGGCACAGTTGCACCACTTCATTCCAGCCTGGGTAAGGGTGAGATCCTGTCACACACACACACAATTAACTTTTTCTCCTTCCATACCTAGCTTGTTGAGCAAAGAAAAAAAATTTTAAATACATCTTTCACCCAAATCTCTGATGGCAATTATTCTGAGCATCCTAGAATTCTCAGCTCACCACCTAAACCCAGGGGTTCCTAGTTCTTTTTTGGGAGGCAAGGATGTGCTGTGCCCACATACTCACCCAGCCCTGACTCACTCAAGCATTATTCCCCTTCCATTCTGTTTCAAACCCAGGTATACAATGAGTGAATGAGACAAGACAATCCAGACCCGCAAGAGTTTATATTCTCCTGGGGGAAAATGGAAAATCGAGCTACCTAACACATGGTCATGAAGAGAAAAAATGGCGATGCTGTGTTAGGAAACAAAGAAGGAAGAAGTAAGAAGAGGAGGAGGAAGAGGAGGAGGAGGAAGAGGAGGAGGAGGAAGAGGAGGAGGAAGAGGAGGAGGAGGAAGAAGAGGAGGAGGAAGAGGAGGAGGAGGAGGAAGAGGAGGAGGAAGAGGAGGAGGAGGAGGAAGAGGAGGAGGAGGAGGAAGAGGAGGAGGAAGAGGAGGAGGAGGAAGAGGAAGAGCAGGAGGAGGAGGAAGAGGAGGAGGAGGAGGAGGAAGAGGAGGAGGAGGAAGAGGAAGAGGAGGAGGAGGAAGAGGAAGAGGAGGAGGAGGAGGAGAAGAACAGGAAGAAGAAGAAGAGGGGGAGGAGGAGAAAGGAGAAAGAGGAGGAGGAGGAAAACAAAGGCAAAACAGAAAACGGACCTCAGGAGAATGGGAGAGAAGATGATTGGGGTGGAGCCACTTTGGGGTGCTTCAGGGCAGGCTCTGAAGAGAAGACAGTGAAGCCTGAGGAACCATTTGGGGAGGGAACAGCAGGTGTAGAAGCCCATGCAGGGGACAAATGTGAAAGATACTGTGTGGTGTCCACGTGGCCAGAATGCAGCAGGTGGGGAGGACAAGGGCAGAGGTCACACTAGGATCTGGGCAGCAGCAGGTCACGGGGCTGTTGGTGACAGGAAGAAATTTAGTTGTATTTTCAGTGCAGTGGAGCCACTAGCCACTCTATAGCTGAGAGGAATCTTACCTGATCTTTCTTTCATTTGCGTACCACATGGCATTAGGATGTGGACATCTTTAGGGCCAAAATTCTGGGAATGCCACTTGGGAATTAAGACGTGGAAATCTCTGAGGCCATTATTCTATTTAACACATGGGGATTCAGATGTGGACATCTCTGGGGCCATTATTCTGTCTCCTACATGGGGATCAGAAAGTGGTTCTTTGGGGCCATTTTTCTGTCTATCACATCAAGATTAGGATGTGGACGTCTTCGCAGCCGTTATTCTGTCTCCCACATGAAGACTAGGGAGTGGACAGCTTTGGGGCTGTCATTCTTTCTGCCACATGGGATTAAGACGTGGACATCTTTGGCCGAATCGCATTGCCTCCCATGCACGTTATGGAATTCATCCTCTGCTAACGGAGTGAAGATTTGTGCTATAAAATTTTGGACTCTTAAAATCCAATCTCACTGCAATCGTGATTCTGCGTCTTCTGTCTTTAACCTTTCCGTTGCTTCCTTTCCTGCTTCTGCTGCTGGATGGGCAGCAGCTCCTTTCCCCTGGAAGGGCACTTACCTACCATCCAGTCCATCTCCTCTACGTTATCCCCGTACAGCCCGTGGGCACTCTTCCCGAGGAAGTTCTTCATGGTGATAAGAGGGATGTGGACGTGCAAAAAGGAAACAACGAGGAGGAAAGGCCCAAGCTTATTCCTGAAAATCAACACAACAGATATTGAAGTCCTGTCAGTCACATCCTTGTTCACATGTCTTCTCAACTCTGCTCACTAAAAAGAAATGCTCAAAGCTCTTCTTGAACAGGAAAATATTCTTCTGTTTAACATTCCTTTTTTAGGAAGGTTCTCCTGTTTTAACAATCTTTCCTTTTTTTAGAGATGGGGTCGTGTTCTGTTACCCAGGCTGGAGTGCAGTGACACAATCTCAGCTCACTGCAGCCTCAGTCTCCCAGGCTCAAGTGATCCTCCCACCTCAGCCTCCCAAGTAGCTGGGGCTAGAGGCATGTGCTAGCAGGCCCAGCTTTTATTTATTTATTTATTTATTTATTTATTTTGGCAGAGACAGGGTCTCCCTATGTTGATTAGACTGGTCTCGAACTTCTCGGCTCGAGTGACCTGCCTATCTCGGCCTTCCAAAGTGCTGGGATTACAGGCATGAGCTACGATGCCTGCTTGGTCTGTTTAAGACTCTTTTTTTTTTTTTTGAGGTAGATTCTGGCTCTGTTGCTCAGGCTGGGGTGGAGTGGCATGATCTCAGCTCACTGCAACCTCCACCTCCCGGGTTCACGCAATTCTCCTGCCTCAGCCTCCTGAGCAGCTGAGATCATAGGCGTGTGCCACACTTTAACGTCGTGACTTTTCCCTTCTGAAATCTTTTAAAAAATCCAGACTGGGCGCAGCGTGGTGGCTCCCACCTGCAATTCCAGCATTTTGGGAGGCTGAGGCGGGAGCATTGCTTTAGCCCAGGAATTGGAGACCAGCACGGTAAACATAGCAAGACCCCACCTCTACTAAAAATACAAAAATTAGCAGGGTGTGGTGATGTGCACCTGTACTTCTGACTACTCGGGAGGCTGGGCGGGAGGACTGCTTGACCCTTGGAGGAGGAGGTTGCAGTGAGCTGAGGTTGTGCCACTGCACTCCAGCCTGGACAACGGGAATGAAATCCTGTCTCATAGTAAATAAATAAATAAAAACCCAAACTGATGTAATGCATCTTTTTTCCCTGAATATTACAATGTTCTAACTCTACATACTTCAGACAATGCAAAGTTAAAAGAACAGCAGGTTACTGTCTGACATGACTTTTATTTTGTTCAATTTTCTTTATAACTGCTATCATGTAGTGAGGAGTAGGATAAAATATTTATGAAAAAAGATACTTAAAAATGAGACACTTTAGACAATATTGTTTAAAAACAATTAATATTGTTCAAATTGTCCTCCTCAAAAGCAGTGCTTTGTCTTCCTCCTTTCACTTAGTCTTCATGGTCTAATCTCGATCCTTAAAGCATAAGAGCAATGGTGAAGGTGTTAGCCTTAATTAGAACACATCAGGCTGGGCTGGGCATGTCTGTAATCTTAGCACTTTGGGAGGCTGAGGCAGGAGGATTGCTTGAACCCGGGAGTTCAAGACTAGCCTGGGCAACATAGCCAGATCCTGTCACATTAAAAAACAAAAAGAACACAACAGTCTTACCTGCTTTAATTTGCAAGCTGTCAATGCCCTTTCTGTCATACATTAGGTAATTCCATGAAAAACTCTCTAAGAGACTGGGTGTGGTAGCTCACGCCTGTAATCCCAGCACTTTGGGAGGCCAAGGTGGGGGGATCTCTTGAGGCCAGGAGTTCAAGACCATCCTGGCCACTGTGGCGAAAACCTGCCTCTACTAAAAATACAAACATATGCCTTTAGTCTCAGCTACTTGGGAGGCTGAGGCACAAGAATCACTTAAACCCAGGAGGTGGAGATTGCAGAGAGCAGAGATCACACCGCTGCATTCCAGCCTGGGCAACAGATTGAGACTTGGTCTCAAAAAAGTAAAAATAAAAGAACGCTCTAAGAATGTTGTAGGAGGCCGGGCGCGGTGGCTCACGCCTGTAATCCCAGCACTTTGGGAGGCCGAGGTGGGTGGATCACTTGAGGTCACGAGTTCAATCCAAGCCTTGTCCAATAGGGGGAAACCTCTCTCTACTAAAAATACAAAAATTATCTGAGTGTGGTGGTGCACGCATATAATCCCAGCACTCAGGAGGCTGAGGCAGGAGAATTGCTTGCACCCAGGAGGCTGAGGTTATAGCAAGCCAAGATCACACCATTGCACTCCAGCCTGGGCCACAGCTCAAGATTCTGTCTCAAAAAAAAAAAAAAAAAAAAAATCTCTAAGAATGTTGTAGGATGCTAGGTGCAGTGGCTCACACCTGTAATCCCAGCACTTTGGGAGACTGAGGTGGGCAGATCATGAGGTCAGGAGATCAAAACCAGCCTGGCCAACATGGTAAAACCCGTCTCTACTAAAAATACAAAAATTAGCCGGGTGTGGTGGTACGTGCCTATAATCCCAGCTACTTGGGAGGCTGAGGCAGGAGAATCACTTGAATCTGGGAGGTAGAGGTTACAGTGAGCCAAGATCGTGTCACTGCACTCCAGCCTGGCAACACAGCAAGATTCTAACTAAAAAGAAAATAGAATGTTGTAGGAGATGATGACAACCTCACTGTCACCAGGCAAGGTGACTTGACTTTTGATGGTGTCACCGTCTTTACTAGCATACCCTTGGGGGGCATGAAAATAACTCTGTGTAGTGTTGAGACCTCTTTTCATCCTATTTCTCCTGGTCTGGCATAGGAAGTTTCCTTGCCATAGAATTTACTGCAGGCTGAATTCTGCCATAGGACATCTGACTTCTGATGATAGGCATTTTTTAAATTGATAATTTATTATAAAGTCCTTCAGGTGATGCAGTTTTCTTAAATAGTGTCCGTGGTGTTCCGAGGGAATAAGACTCCAGAGTAGCAGCAAGTTCCAGCCAACCTGTAACAATTTCTCTTTGAGACAAGGCCTGCTCTGTCGCCAAGGCTACCTTCATAGCCTCATGCATAGCCTCAGCCTCTGGGCCTCAAAGCATGCCCTTGCCTCAGTCTCCCAAATAGCTGGGATAACAGGTGTGCACCACTACGCCCAGCTCAGCCATAACACAAGACAAGTCAGAGGGCTCCACTGCCCCTCATCTATGCCCTATTTTTACCAAAAACTGTTTTTGGTCATGGCAATCCCATTCAAAGAAGACTTTTTTTTTTTTTTTTTTTTTAATACAGGGTCTTCCTGTGTCACCCAGGCTGGAGTGCAGTGATGTGACCTGAACTCACTGCAACCTTCACCTCCCAGGTTCAAGTGATTTTCCCACCTCAGCCTCCCGAGTAGCTGGGATTACAAGCATTCACCACCACATCAGGCTGAATTTTGTATTTTTAGTAGAGACCGGGTTTCACCATGTTAGCCAGGCTGGTCTTGAACTGCTGACCTCAAGTGATCCACCTTGGCGTTCAAAAGTGCTGGGATTACAGGAATGAGCCACCGAGCTCGACTGAAGAAGACTATTTAGGATGTGTTTTCATGCTAAAGCCGAGTGGTTGGAGGAAGCTGACCCTTTTCTGCTGACCTTTTGAGAAAGGACTTGACCTCCTGCAGCATAAGGGGCGTGACTCTTTGGAAACGCATGGGCTGCTCCATGATGGTGTGGTTTCTCATCAGAAAGCAATCGGCATGCACAATCAGAGCACCCACAAAATAGGAGGTTGTGAGGAGGAAGACAGCCAAGAGGGCTGACCAGATGACTGGCATCCACGAGACGGATATCAGGTGCATGAGCTTCCCTGCTGCCAGTGTGAGGGCGACCAAGGCCAGGACTTGGAAGAGGAAGTTGAGATTTTGTTCCAGGTCAACACGCTTCTCTGAGAGTTCCCAGCGGGCGCAGTCACCCATCATGGAGAAAGGCATTCCGTAGAAATAGTCAAAGCCGTGGTGGAGGGGGTGGTGGCAATGATCGCTGGCTGACTCACAGTTGAGACCCAGATGCCATTTTCCTGAGAGGCAAAAAGGATGTTGATGTGACAAGCGTCCGAGCATAACTGGGCATGTAGATATTGACTGTTTGTCACATTCTTGATACTCTGTTAGACACTGGGGGGCCGGGAGATTGCAGAGAGGTGCGGGCAGCATTAGCTGTTATTTGCAACGCAATCTGGCCTCATCGTTTCAGAGAAATGAGGACCCCTTGTGGCAGCTTTAGCCAAAATATTAGTTACCTCAAAGGTGGAACAAATTACTGTAAAACTGGTTGCTCAACACAACAGAAATGTATCCTCTCCCAGTCCTAGAGACCAGGAGTCTGAGATCAAAGTGTCTCTGGGCCAGACTCAAATCGGAGGCTCTAGTGGAGGCTCCCTCCAGCCTCTCCCAGCTCCTGAGGGCTCCAGGCATCTCTGCACTTGGGGCCTCCATGTTTCTGTGGCATTGTCCTCTTGTGTGTGTCTGTGACCTAATCTCCTGTCTTATAAAGACAGCAGTCCTTGCAGGAGGGCCCACCACAGAGGCTGCATCTTTACTTGATTATATCTGCAGTGGCTTTGTTGTCAGCTGAATCCTGGCCTGCCTCTAATTCATGGGTTGAAGCTCTAACCCCGGGACCTCAGAACGTGACTGTATTTGGAGACAGGGTGTTCAAAGAGATAATTAAGGCAAAATGATGTCATTAGTTTGGGCCCTGATATGGTGTGGCTGTGTCCCCACCCACATCTCACCTTGAATTGTAATAATCCTCATGTGTGAAGGGCAAGGCCAGGTGGAGATAATTGAATCATGGGAGTGGTTTCCCTCATGCTGTTGTCATGGTAGTGAATAAGTCTCACAAGATCTGATGGTTTTAGAAATGGGAGTTCCCCTGCGCAAGCTCTCTTGCCCGCTGCCATGTAAGACATGACTTTGCTTCTCCTTTGCCTTTCACCATGATTGTGAGCCCTCCCCAGCCATGTGAAACTGTGAGTCCATTAAACCTCTTTTCTTTATAATTACCCAATCTTGAGTATGTCTTTATTAGCAGCCTGAGAACAGACTAATACAGAGCCTAATCTGATAGAATTTGTGTCCTATAAGAAGAGGATATTAGAACACAGACATATACATACTCTCTCCAGAGGCTCTAGGGGAGGATCCTTCCTGCCTCTCCCAGCTCCTGGGGGCTCCAGGCATCCCTTGGCTTGTGGCCACATCACTCCAATTACAACTCCAATTACAATTCTCCTCTCTGTGGCCCAATCTTCCTCTACCTTCATCTTAAACGAAGCCTTGTCCCTGAACAGTGGGCCCAGCTGTATAACTCAGGATCATCTTCTCACCTCAAGACTGTTAACTTAATCACATTTACAAGGAGCCTTTTTTGCATATAAGCTAATATTTGCTAGATTCAGAGGTTAGGGGCTGACATCTCTGGGGACCATTACTTAGTCTACTGCACCTTGTTTTACAGGGCAATGATGAAAGCCAGAAAGCACCATGTGATACCATCAGCATGGGCAAAAGACTTCTCGACTTTGGAATCATTCTCTCTTTGATAAGCCACTATGACAGTGGCCATGGTTGAAGTGAATGGTGGGTTTCGCAATGCATACCTTTCAAAGTCAGTCAAAGGAATATAGCCTTTGCTTCTATGGGGTCACCACGATGGTGTTGACAAAGAGATGTGTGTGTCTTCTTACCACCCCAATTCTGTCTGCCACATGGAAAACCTCATGATTTCCCAATGAATAACCCATAAGGATAGATTCTTCTGTCTTAGAAAAGTTATAGTTGGCCAGGCATGGTGGCTTGCAACTATAATCCCAGCACTTTGGGAAGCTAAAGTGGTAGGATTGCTTGAGCCCAAGAGTTTGAGACCAGCCTGGGTAGCATGGGAAGACCCTGTCTCTACAAAAAAGAAAAATAGAAAACATTAACCGGGCATGGTGGTGCAAGCCTGTAGCAACAGCTCCTTGGGAGACTAAGGTGGGAGGATCACTTGAGCCTGTGAGGTCGAGACTGCAGTGAGCTGTGATTGTACCACTGCCTTCCAGCCTGAGTCACAGAACGAGACCCTGCCTCAAAAACACAAAGTCTATTGGAAAAAATACACCTTCGTTTGACACCGATGACTGAATCTCCCCAGAAATTTTATTTTTGGTAAAAAATTAAACAAAAAACATTTTATGATTTTTAACTTTTAGAAATATATAATTTACGGGATTTTATATTCATTGTATCCACTAGTCATATTGTTTGTTATCAATAAATGGAACTATTGATAAAAATCGTTACTATAACACATAACGATAATGGTAACTTGGTCTCCTTTCAAGGAACTATTGTCATTAATTTTATTTTTCATCCAATACATGACATGCTTTGTTAACTTGTAGAAAAATAAGCATGTTGGTTACAGAAGCCGACAGGGAGGTAGTAAATCTTGTAAAGACATTTTCATACACACCGAAGGGAAGAATAGGCAGCATTACACAAATTTTTGATAATATATTGTTTCTTACTTTTTATCATGGTCTACCAGAACATTGTGTGAAATGCCAAATATTTCATTAGGTTTATGTTCCTTTTCTTTCTTTGTTTTCTTTTTTTTTTGTAGAGTCAGGGTTTCGCCATGCTGCCCAGGCTGATCTCAAACTCCCAGCCTCAAGCAATTCACCCACTTCGGTTTCCCAAAGTGCTGGGTTGGAAATGACAGGCGTGAGCCACCGTGCCTGACTGGGGTTCTTTTGGTAAGGGCACTAGTCCTACACTTGAGGCTCCACTTTTGAAACCTCATCACCTCCCAAAGGCTCACCTCCTAACACCATCACCTGGGGGGGGTAAGAGTTTCAACACAGGAATTTGCAGAGGGGACAAAACATTTAGATCGCAGCACTAAACCAGCCAAGTTGATCCATAAACCAACCGTAACAGAGCTGAAGGTGTTCAGTCTGAGACATTAATGTCTAAGGCAAAAATTCCATGTGAAGGGTGGGAGAGGATCCCACAGAACAAAGTGGCTACGTGTTGTGCAGCGGAGCTTGGAACGTATGCCATAGGCATGAGCACATTTTACTTATTTTTAAATTTATGATTTTTTTTTTTGGTAGAAGTGGGGCTTTGTTATGTTGCCCAGGCTGGTTTCAAACTCATGGGTGCAAGCAGTCCGTCCACCTTGGCGTTCAAAGTGCTGGGGTTATAGGCATGAGCCACCTTGCCTGATCTGATATTTCTGGAGTACCTATTTTGCAGTAAACCACCTGGAAAGTAACATTGTTCCTAGGTATATGCAGCTTTCTGTCTAGTGGAAAATCCCACAGCACCTCATCCATTTTCCTTTCCTAAGTTTTTAGCGGAATGTCCTTTCCATATAAAGATCATGCGCTTACCACTTTTAAAAACACACATACCTATGAGTCCAGTAGCATAGCCTTTCTCTTTCAATATTTTTGCAAAAGTTGTCTCATTTGTCGGAAGACCTCCAGATGCTCCAGTCCACTGAAGAACACGGTGACCAATGCTGGAAACCATACCTTTGAGCAATTATTAGGAAAAAGAATTACTGTGATACATTTGTTTTCTGTTTGTTATTTATTATTATTTAAAAATAGAATTCTTGGTAAAAATCTCTCTTACTTAAAATTGAATTGAAAATGGACTTCCTACATGACTTTGCCTTGGGAATTGCAGTTTCGGCAGCAAAGTCAATGATTAATTTATTGAAAAAATTACTAAGAAGATGTATTTTCCTATTACCTGCAGGTTATAAGGAATATAATTCAGTGAAAATAAATAAAAATTAAAAATTATTTTTTGCTTGTTAGTTTACTTAGAGATGGGGTCTTGTTCTGTCATCCAGGCTGGAATGCAGGGGTGTAATCAATGCTCGCTGCAGCCTCGATCACCTAGGCTCAAACAATCCTCCCGCCTCAGCTACCTGAGTAGCTGGAACTATAGGTGCGCACCACCACACCTGGCTAATTTTTAAATTTTTTGCAGAGATGGGGTCTCACTCTCACCCAGGCTTGAGTGCAGCGGCCTGATTATATCTCACTGCAGCCTTGAACTCCGGGCTCAAGTGATCCTCCCACCTCAGCCTCCCAAGTAGCTGGGACTATAGGTGCACACCACTGTGCCCAGCTAATATTTTTAAATTTTTGGTACAGACGGGGTCTCACTATGTTGCCCAGGCTGGTCTTAGACTCGAGTAAATCCTCCCACCTCAGGCTCCTAAAATGTTGGGATTACCGACATAAGCCATTGTGCCTGGCCCAGAAATGATTTTATAATTTCATCAAACTTTTGATATAATCCAGAGGTTCTCAAACTTGTCTGCCCATTGGAATCATGTGGGGAGCTTCAAAATATTCTGATGCCTGGTTATCACCCCAGGGGTGCTAATTTTATTGGTCTTGGCTAGAACTTGGGATTTGGGATGGTGGGAAGATCCTCTGGAAGATTCTAATGTACTGACAAGGTTGGTAGCCACTGACAAAATTTATTCTCCTTTCCAAACATTCCAAATCTCTACCCAAGGGTTGGTTGGTTTGTTTTTTATCTATTTGTTTTGAGACGGAGTCTCGCTCTGTTATCCAGCCTGAAGTGCAGTGGTATGATCTCAGCTCACTGCAACCTCCGCCTCCCATATTCAAGCAATCATCCTGCCTCAGCCTCCCAGGTAGCTGGGATTACAGGCACTCACCATCACGCACAGCTAATTTTTATATTTTTAGTAGAGATGGGGTTTCCCCATATTGGCCAGGCTGGTCTCAAACTCCTAACCTCAAGTGATCTGCCTGCCTCGGCCTCCCAGAGTGCTGGGATTATAGGCATGAGCCATCATGACCAGCCTCTACCCAAGTGCTTTAAAATGTAGGTGTTATGCAGTATTATTATTATTAAGGTTTTATCATTATTCAGCTCTGACAAGGCCAACAGATCAGGAGATGCCTGTCGTTGGAGAGCTAGTTCGTTAGTCACAGTTCCTGATAGTTTATGACTCACAGTTCAACAGGAGGCTGGGGTGAGCCATGCTATGTGATGATATGGGGAAGCTCCAGGGTTGGTCAGGAGGCAGAGGGAGTGAGGGGAAAGTATGAAAAAAAAGCCTTTCTTATCTATTTCTTTTTTTCTATTTTGGGAAATAATGGGCAAGGTGGGGTAAGCCGGCTTAAGACTGGCCAGTTTGTATAATTTCCATGGGCTTTGGTCTGCAGGGGCTGTCCCTAGAAAGCTGGTCATTGATTCTGGGGGCATTAGGGCAAATAGTGAGTGGCCCCACATATGAAAATCTCCTAAAGGTGATGGTTGGGGGTGTGGGCTCTGGACTGATTGGTTTATCTATGAAAGTTACACTCCCAGGTGACATGCTTGTTATCGCTAAGAATTGGCTAGCATTGGGAGGGCCAGTCCCGCCAAGGTTAGCAAAGCCCTGAGATGTCAAAGCATCAGAATATAAACCTGCCTGGGCACGGTGGCTCACGCCAGTAATCCCAGCACTCTGGGAGGTCAAGAAGAGAGGATCTTTTGAGCCCAGCATTTCAAGACCACAATGGGCAAGATGGAGACAGCCCTCTTATCTCTAAATCGAAAAAATATATTAAAAAATCCGAATTTAAAAACTAAAAACTGTGATTTATGCACCAGGCTGGACCCTAGTGCAGCTGTAAGGAGAGACTAACCTGATCGAACAGGGTACCTGCCCGTGAGGAAGGCTGCTCTGCTCGGGGTACACAAAGACGCGGCAGAGACGTGCTGGGTCAGCTTCACGCCGAACTCTGCAAGGTGGTCGATATTTGGAGTCCTATGGAGGGACAAATTAACACCTTTACTTGTTAAAATTAGACAGGTTCTTCATAAGCATAGCTACATGCTTCTTCACAGAAGGTCCGCTGGTCACACAGAGTGCTTCAAAATGTTCTTAGGAATGACCCAAAGACAATGTCAAGCATTTCTAACGTCTTCTGAACCTTCAGAGAAACATCAACTCATTTAAATAGGAGAGCCTGGGTGTGGTGGCTCATGCCTGTAATCCCAGCCCTTTGGAAGGCCAAGATGGGAGGATTGTTTGGGGCCAAGAGTTCAAGACCAGCCTGGCACACATGGCAAGACCCTGTCTCTACAAAAAAAAAAAAGCTTACAAAAATAGAAACATTAAGGCATGGTGGTGCAGGTCTGTAGAACCAGCTACTCAGGAGGCTGAGGAAGGAGGATTGCTTGACCTTAGGAGTTCAAGGCTGCAGTGAGCTGTGATTACAACACTGTACTTCAGCCTGGGTGACAGATAAAGCCCTGTCTCTAAAATAAATAAATGAATGAATAAATAAATAGAGTGACTAAGTTTCCACAAGGCACTATTGGTACTGAGAGAACAACCTCAGGAAATGCAGAACTGAGAGCCCAGGGCACCTTCTGCAGGACTCACAGTGTTCATGGGAAGGTTTGACTTCATGGACACCAACACACTGTAGGTGCTACATGAGAGTGGAAGGCTGGGATTCGGACAGGAGGATGGACTAGCTCTAGCTCATGACAGATGGGCACACCATATTTTGGCATTAGGAGGGTGTGGACTTGTCTGCCTGAAGCAGAGCTTCTCGGCAGGGGAGCACTGAAATCCGGCATAAGTGCTGGGCTTGGCTAGATGGACAGGATAGGAGTGAGATGGAGATCAATACTGGCGTTCTGCTTACAGGCAATGGCACTGATTTCTTCTGTTTGTTTGTTTGTTTGTATTTTGAGACTGAGTCTTACTCTGTCGCCCAGGCTGGACTGCAGTGGTGCTATCTGAGGCTCACTGCAACCTCCGCCTCCCGGGGTCAAGCGATTCTCCTGCCTCAGCCTCCCAAGTAGCTGGGATTCCAGGTACCCTCATCACATCCAGCTAATTTTTGTATTTTTAGTAGAGACAGGGTTTCACTATGTTGGCTAGGCTGGTCTCCAACTCCTGACCTCCAAGTGATCCGCCTGCCTTGGCCTCCCAAAATTCTGGGATTACAGGTGTGAGTCACCATGCCCGGCCTGTTTGCTTTTTGAAACAGGGTCTCATTCTGTTGCCCAGAGTGTAGTGGCCTGATCACAGCTCATTGCAACCTCAAACTCCTGGGCTCAAGCAATCCTTCCGCACCTCACCCTTTTGAATAACTAGGATTACAGGTGCATGCCACCATGCCTGGCTAATTTGTTTTGAATTTAAAAATTAATGTTTCTATTTTGTAGAGACAGGATTTCACTATGTTGCCCAGGCTGGTCTTGAACTCCTGGACTTAAGTGATCCTCCTGCCTCAGCCTCCCAAAGGGCTGGGATTACAGGCATGAGCCACCATGCCTGATTGATAGCAGAGATTTCTAAAGCATTGTCCATCATGTACTGGGTGGATAAAAATCATATTTAAAAAATGAAATTAGGCCGCGTACAGTAGCTCACACCTGTAATCCCAGCACTTTGGGAGGCTGAAGCGAGTGGATCACTTGAGGCCAGGAGTTCGAGATCAGCCTGGCCAACATGGTGAAACCCTGTCTCTACCAAAAATATAAAAATTAACCAGGTATAGTGGTGGGCAGCTGTAATCCCAGCTACTCAGGAGGCTGAGGCAGGAGAATCTCTGAAATCCGGGAAGTGGAGGTTGCAGTGAGCCAAGATCACATCACTGCACTCCAGCCTGGGCAAGAGTGAGACTGTCTCAAAAAAAAAAAAGAAAAGAAAAGAGGCTGGGTATGGTGGCTCACACCTGCAATACCAGCACTTTAGGAGGCTGAGGCGTGTGGATCACTTGAGCCCAGAAGTTCCAGAGCAGGCTGGGCAACATAGCAAAACCCCGCCATTACAAGAAATTTAAAAATCACCCAGGCACGATGGTGGATGCCCGCAGTCCCAGATACTCGGGAGACTGGGGCAGGAGGATCACTGGAACCCAGGAGGCTGATGCTGCAGTGAGCTCTAATTGTACCAGTGCAACCCAGGCTGGACCACAGAGTGATTGTGTCTCAGAAAAAATAATAATGATAAAAATAAAAATGAAATGAGCAGTCGTATGTAGGACGGACTGAAGTGGGGTTAGTGCTGGCAAGGGACGAAAGCAACATTGGAGAGAGAGAAAACACAGAAGCGCTGCAGCGTGAACTGCCAAGTTCAAGGGCTATGTGCATTTTCAGTGGCTTCTGTTTCTTCTGGTGTCCGCATTGGGGGCACCAGGGAAGTCTTTCTCTGTCACTTGCCTCATGGTGTTGTTGCCATAGCAGCCGATGTCCCCGATGCCAAGGTCGTCGGCCATCAGAAGAAGAATGTTCGGCTGGGAGGCGGAAACGTCACTGGAAGCTGAAGGCGCCAAACTTAGCAGCACGCCGAGCATCCCAGCTAGCCAGCCCCTGAAGCACAAGCTGTCAGAGACTGCGTCACGTGCCTGTCCACCTCACTTGCAACTCGTGTATGAGGGAAGTTGGCCTCGCTATTTTAAGGGGCATAGATGTTATCATCACATTTCAGACTAGCTTTCGGGAAATCTCTTAGGCATTTGATTGTTTTTCTCTGGTTACAGTTAACTGATACTGTTGATGGTTTTATTTGGCCTTTAAGTATTTTCTTTTGGAAGCTCTAAAGTCTGTTGTTAAATGATTAAACTCCTGATTAACAGGAAGCCTTCGTCGAGTGCAGTGGCTCATGCCTGTAATCTCAGTACTTTCTGAGGCCATAGCTGGTGGATTGCTTTAGTTCAAGAATTCAAGACCAGCCTGCACAACATGGTGAAAACTCATCCCAAATTAGCTGGGCATGGTGGCACGTGTCTGTAGTCCCAACTACTGGGAAGGCTGAGGAGGAAGGATCGCTTGAGCCTGGGAGGTTGAGGCTGCAGCGAGCTGAGATCGTGCCACTGCACTGCAACAGAGCAAGGCTGTCTCAAAACAATAACAGCAACAATAAAAAGCAAAAACACACAGAAAACCTGCCTAGTCATGGTTTCCTGGATGGATCGAGTCCCCAGAACAGCTATTGCCCCTTCTCCATTGCCTCTTCTCCTTCATTGTTCTTCCTTAAGCAAACTGTGTTGAATTTACGGACTGGGGCTGGGGTTAGGGGTTGGACCACCCAGCAGAGCAAGGAAGAGGCATAGCTTGGGGCAAGGTGAGACCACAGTGAGCTGCTGCCTCTGAGTCCATGTAAATCCTCTGTGCATTCTGGCACACAGATGAAAATACCCAGGACTGACTTTTTTAGCCCAGTGGTACTTGATGACAAGTGGGTTTGGAGGTGACAGAGGTCCCAGCCTGCAGGAGAAAGCCCCGGTGGTTGTGTACCATGAGGCAGCATTGGCACAGGGGTTGGTGACATACAGCCTGACACCATCATTGCCACCTCTCTACTTGATGCCACCCTGGGCATGCACACAGACAGCTGGGCCATAGTGTTCCAATGCCCAGTGCAACGCAGTAAAGATATGATCCGAATCTCCAAGAAGGTTTGAAGTAGGGGAAACTCTGGTTTTCCTTGGAAAACCAGACACCTGGCCCACAGCAGAGGTTGATGCCCACCTGACTTGCAAAGAGTGAAATAAAATTCCTTCTGAGGCTGCCTGGGACAATGCCAAATCAAGGGAGCATGGAGCACATCTATTAATCACGAGTCTGATGCTTCATTCTCCAGATGCAGGATCAATCACTGTCAGTGCATTCTAAGAAAGCATCATCAAGAGATGCAGAAGCGGTCAGGTGTGGTGGCTCATGCCTGTTATCCCAGCATTTTGGGAGGCCAAGGTACGAGGATTGCATAAGCCCAGGAGTTCAAGACCAGCTTGGGCAACATGGTGAGACCCTGTCTCTATAAAGGAAAAAAAAAAAAGGAAGGAAGGGAGGGAAGAAAGTTAGAAAGAAAAAGAAAGAAAGAGAAAGAAAGAAAGGGAGAAAGAAAGAAAGAAAGAAAGAAGAAGGAAAGAAAGAAAGAAGAAAGGAAGGAAGGAAGGAAGGAAGGAAGGAAGGAAGGAAGGAAGGAAGGAAGGAA
>NW_022437112.1:775417-863180 GCF_009761245.1 Sapajus apella | reverse complement strand
GAAGGAAGGAAGGAAGGAAGGAAGGAAGGAAGGAAGGAAGGAAGGAAAGAAAGAGAGACTATTAACGAGTGCATATAATTCTACCTTACCAAGAACGCTGCAGATGTAACATGTTGTCTCTGTCTCTAATTCCTGTAAGACATAAAGATGTCCACAATCACACTGACAGCAGAAATTGAACTGATTATAAGTGACACAGTACGTAATTAGAACGGGGAACTTTGATTCCCGCTCATGATATCAATAGCAAAAATATCTTAAAACAATGACCAAAATCTCATAAAGGAATGCTCTTCCCTAGTGAAAAGCTTCAAAAATGTTTAACACCGTGTTAAGAATGTAAACCATGTTTCGATAAATAGCCAGATGGAGTCTTCAGAGAAAGAGGAAGAAAGTGGTCTCAAGGTCCCCATCCCCTTTACCAGCTTTCATCGCCTGTGAGTGGCGTTGTCAGGGCAGAGGACTGCAAAGTGAGGAGAGAATCCCAGTGTCCGGAAGCACATTCTTTTGTCTTTTGGTTCCTGAGCCCAGGGTAGGGCTGATTCCTAACATCCAGAAATGCAAAGGGAGTCCTGATTTGGAAGTGGGAAGCGGGGAAAGACCAAAGCTTGGATGATACACAGAAGAACCTGAGTAGAGGGAATGAAGATCAGCAATACAACGATCTGAGAACAGAACCGGGAGTGTCAGTCTGAAGGAACAAGGCCTGGGCGCTGTGTTGCATGAAGGAGACACGCATTCACCTTCTTTGCTAGGGGAAGGCACTGCAGGGAGAGGGTGCGACCATTCAGACTGAAGGGTGGAAACCTTCAGTCCACAGAGGGAAACAGGCGACCCCCAAAGCACAGAGGGGCGGCCCCTCAGTCTCTCCAAGAAGGGAGGGAGAGCCCAGAGTGCAGAACAGGAAAGGGATGGGATGGATGATGAACAATTCCAAGCAGCAGGGGGCCACCTTCAGGGCACTGCAGTGGGCTCACCCCACTGTGCCTGTGCATGGGGCTGAGGACAAAGCTCTGAGTTGTTTTGTATCTTGCCCAAGTTCCCACCTAAGGGGTCTGGAGACTTATGCCCTACACACCATACATTCTCATCAGACGGGTTTCATTTAACCCTGTATATTGTCACTTACTTTCCAATCCGACTGTGGCATAACATGGGACAAATAAGGAAGTCAAAGTATTTTACCCCAAAACATGTTTCTTTGCCGTATTTTGAAATGGCCCTGCAAAGCCGTCCTTTGTGGGGGGAAATTTGCATCTGTAGAGAATCTCTATTCGCACAGCTAGATCTTTTTCTTCCTAATCCTGAAGAGATTCACTGAGAGCCTGGCACCTTTTAAAGGGCCTGAATAGGAAACATTTGTCTTCTATTGTCTCTAAGGACAGCCTATGAGACTGCAAAAGAACCCTGGTGTCCACAGTCTTTATTTTAACCTGAACGTTTCTTTTCTATGGATCCCAGGTCTTTAGATGAACTCAGCCAATCGTCACCCAGGAAATGTTTAAATCTCCGTATAAGCTGGAAGCGCCCTGGCTTTGAGTTGTCCCTCCTTTCTGGACCAAACCAATGTATTTCTTAAATGTACTTGATTGATGTCTCATGCCTCCCTAAAATGTATAAAACCAAGCTGTGCCCTGTCCCCCTTGGGCACATGTTCTCAGGGCCTCCTGAGGGCTGTGACATGGGTCATGATCACTCCCATTTGGCTCAGAATAAATCTCTTCAAATACTTTACAGAGTTTAGTTCTTTTCATCACCAGGATGAGGGACTACGTAGAAGACAGAGAGACAGGAGCATGCTGATGTGGTGGATTTCTGCTGCTGAGTAACCCTGGAAGCGACCCGGCCACGTTTTTAGAAGGGCCCAGCAGCCAGTAGGTGAGCACACACTGAAGCCAGCAGGCACCGAGAGCACAGAAGTGGCCTTGGTGGCTGTCCAGGTGACCAAGGACAGACACAGCCAGTGTGGGAGCAGGGAGGGCAGAGAGGAGGAGTGGGCAAAGTCCGCAGGGCTGCAGAACCCCAGGGTGTGACGGGGAGAGAAGCGATTGGTTGAGAGATTTCCGTTTACTCCTAGCAGGATTCAGGGGCAAAACCAGTCTTCTGAGAGACAACGAGCTTTGTGAAAGGCAAATCAATCCCGGGTTCCCCAGATCACTGAGCTGAAGGGACAAGTCAAGCTGGGAACTGCTCAGGGCCAACCTGCCTCCCTTCTATTCAAAGTCAGCCCTCAGCCCACTGAGATAGATGCAGATCTGACCGCCTCCTTAGGAAAGGCTCATCAGAAACTCAGAAGAACGCAAGTGCTCCCCTCTCGCCTGTGACCTGGAAGCCCCTCCCGGCCTTCGCTTCAAGTTATCCCGCTTTTCTAGACCGAACCAAAGTACTTCTGACATATTTTGATTGATGTCTCATATCTTCCTAAAATGTATAAAACCAAGTTTTGTCCCGACCACCTTGGGCGCAAGTCATCAGGACCTCCTGTGGCTGCATCACGGAAGCATCCTCAACCTTGACAAAAAGCAACTTTCTAAATTAACTTGGAGCTGCCTCAGATTTTTCTGGGTTCACAGCTTTAATAACAAAGTGAAAAACGCTGATCACAGGTCATGATAAAAGAAGACAACGCCACGAACACTATGCAAACAGGAAAAACAAAGATCAAGTAAACGGTCACAAGATTTATTTGTGGTGGGCTGGGAAGGGAGATTTGGCGTCTTCAGATGTCAAGTGAGCTTCAAGGGAAATGCATTCTTGTGATGATCTAAAACAGATATTATGCTAAAAAACATAATGAGCATGTATTGATTTAGTGCACATATAACTTTAATGAAAGCAAAACGAAGAGGGAGAGAAAAAGGCAGAAAAAGAAAGAAACAGAAAGACAAAGGCAGAGACAGACAGAAAGAGGGCAAGAAAGAGAGAAGAAAGCCCTCCAAATAGTAATTATTTACAGCTCAAATAGAAGGAATACAAAGAGAAGTATTTCTAGAAATACAAATAAGCCAGATACCAAAAGGCACTGGATAAAATTCAATGTCCCTTTCCTGATAAAAACTCTCCAGAAACTGGGTATAGAAGGAACATACCCCGACACAACAAAAGCCACATACGACAGACCCACAGCTGGTATTATACTGAACAGGGAAATCTCAAAGCCTTTCCTCTAAGATCTGGAACAAGGCAAGGGTGACCAGTTTCACCACTTTTATCCCACAGAGCACTGAAGTCCTAGCCAGAGCAATCAGGTCACAGAAAGATATGAAAGACTCTAAATGGCAAAGGAAGAAGTCAAGTTATTTTTGTAGGCGATATGATCTTATATTTAGAAAAAAACTCTAGAGATTCCAGAAAAAAAAAGCTATTGGAACAGATCAACACTTTCAGCAAAGTTGAAAGATACAAAATCAACATAGAAAAAGCAGTATTTATCTCTCTATGCCAACAGCAAGCATTCTAAAGTAAGAATAAATTAGCTAAACTGATTAAATAAGACAAGAGGAGGCTGGGCCCGGAGGCTCACGCCTGTCATCCCAGCACTCTGGGAGGCTGAGGGAGGCGGGTCACTTGAGACCTGCCAGGCAACATATCGAGACCTCATCTCAATTTAAAATAAAGATTAAAAAAATTTTTTAAAAGGCAGTAGGAAATAACATTGAATGGTGACATCTCCAATAATTTTCTGTCTGTTGAAAACAAAAGGACCACAGATATCACCTGTGCTTTGTTTAGAAAACAGAAGGAAGGGATAAGGTATACATACACTCTGCTGCTGAGGTTTTTTTGTTTGTTCGTTTGTTTTACCCTAGAGGGTGTACACAA
Organism: Sapajus apella; assembly: GCF_009761245.1. NCBI lineage: Eukaryota > Metazoa > Chordata > Mammalia > Primates > Cebidae > Sapajus > Sapajus apella. The sequence goes on along the minus strand of NW_022437112.1, from coordinate 859,358 downwards.
CTCTAATATTATAAAAGTAATAGCAAAAAACGGAATTACTTTTGTACCAACCTGACAGCATCTTCACTGGGAACGAGATTGATTTAACACTGCACCTGGAGAGAAAGCCAAAGGGAGCATTTTCATACCAGCAGCTTTGCTTTCTGGCCTACAATGACACGCTGCTAATGTTCAGAAAACAATGAATGAAAGCAAAACACTGCACAAATAGATGTGATGAGGAAACCCCAAACCACCACAAAACAGGCGAAGTTGGTTGGCAGCAATCCTGCCCAGCAACGGTTTATCTCTGTATCTCTGGGTGTGGAGATTTAGGAAAAGTGCTCTTTTTCTACTTTTTCTTTTCTTTTCCTTTTTTTTTTTTTTTTTTTTTTGAGATAAGGTCTTGCTGTGTCACCCAGGCTGGAGAGCAGCGGTGCAACCGGCCCTCACTGCAGCCTCAAATTCATGGGCTCCAGCGATCCTCCCACCTCAGCCTCCCAGGTACCTGAAACTAAAGCCATGCCTGGCTATTGCTTTTTGTTTGTTTGGTTTTGTTTTTTATTAAGTAGAGGTGGGGTTTCCTCTCTTGCTCAGGCTGGTCTCAAACTCCTGGGCTCCAGCGATCCACCTGCCTCAACCTCCCAAAGTGCTGGGATTACAGTGAGCCCCCGAGCCGGCCGAATTTTTCTTTCCCCCACAATGATATGTATTTATAAGTAAAAGGAGGAAATTTTTTCTTGGAGGAAAAAGATAAATAAAGACATGGTGATAAAAGCATTGAATGAGTTTAATTTTGGAAACTGTGACACTGAGGTGACCCAGAGCGCTGGGCCCACAACCTCTCCTGCAGATTAGAAAACAGATCCCCCTTCTCCAGGAAAGAGCTACATTCCTAGGCCTGTAAGTCACGGGCACTTTTCTGCTTTATAAAAACAAACTGGGCAATATTCCGAGACAGAAAAGGGAATGGGAAACTCTGTTCACCACAATACCTTCATGCCTGGGCACGGAGTCTAATTCCAGCACAAATGAACATCACAGGATTCACCTCTGCTCCTGGCTCCCCTCCTGAATCCCCGAGCACGAACAGGAAGGCTTCTCCCAAAGGAAGCAACCTCGTGAAGGCGGAGAGCGCTCGCACAAGGCTTTGGGCCGGGAATGATTGGCTCTGTTTGTTTTTCCCGAGTCAGAAGGAGATCAGAGTTAGGGCAGACAGCGGGAGCACAGGCTCCCCCCACATCCCAGCATGGGGGATCTCAAAGCCACGCCTACATCCACCAAACCAGTGGTGAGTCGCCTTAGGTTTTTTTTCTTTTTTATTTTTTGTAGAGACGGAGTTTCATGTTGTCCAGGCTGGTCTCGAAGTCCTGAGCTCAAGCGATCTGCCAACCTCGGCCTCCCGAGGTCCTGGGATTACAGGCGTGAGCCACCGAGCTCTGCCAGTCTCCTTAGGTTTTTAAGTGATTGCCTATGCTGTTCTACACAGGGTGCTTGCTATAATATGCTCATATCCAGACTGGCATGGTGGCTCATGCCTGTAATCCCAGCGCTTTGGGAGGCCGAGACAGGAAGATTGTTTGAGGCCAGGAGTTTCAGAGCAGCCTAGGCAGCAAAGCGAGATGCCGTCTCCACAAAAATAAAAAAAAATTAGGCTGGTCATTGTGGCTCATGCCTGTAATCCTAGCACTTGGGGAGGTTGAGGCAGGAGGACTGCTTGAGCCCAAGACTTCCAGACCAGCCCCGCCATCATAGCAAGACACTGTCTCTACAAATAATTAAACAATCAGCCAGGCATGGTGGTATGTGCCTCCCACGGGAGGCTGAGGTAGGAGGATTATTTGAGCCTGGGAGGTTGAAGCTGCAGTTTCACTCCAGCCTGAGTGACAGAGCAAGACCCTGTCTCAAAAAAAAATTTTTTTAAAGAAGTTATCTGTTCAGTGGTAAATGAAGTAAATAAGAAATAAGAAAGATAAGATAAAAAAGAAAAAAAAATTAAGTAAACTAACAACAAAAAGAAGTAAAAAGGCCAGGCCCGGCGCCTCACGCCTATAATCTCAGCACTCGGGGAGGATGAGGTGCGCGGATCACTTGATCCCAGGAGCTCGAGACCAGCCTGGCCAACATCCTGAAAGCCTGTATCTACTAAAAATACAAAAGTTAGCTGGGCGTGGTGCCGCATGCCTGTAATCCCAGCTACTTGGGGGACTGAGGCAGGAGAATCGCTTGAACCTGGGAGTCAGAGGTTGCAGTGAAGCAAGATCACACCATTGCACTCCAGCCTGGTCAAGGGAGCAAGGCTCTGTCTCAATAATAATAACATAAAAATAAGATAAAAAGAAAAAAATTTAAATAAGAAAAATAGTTTAGAAAAGGATTATTTTCAAGCACTGCTTAATTTTAAAAAATGGAAAAGATGTTGGGCGCAGTGGCTCATGCCTGCAATCCCAGCACTTTGGGAGGCCGAGGGGAGCAGACCACCTGAGGTCAGGAGTTTGAGACCAGTCTGGCCAACATGGCGAAACCCCGTCTCTACTAAAAACACAAAAATTAGCTGGTTGTGGTGGCACATGCCTGTAATCCCAGCTACTTGGCAGACTGAGGTAGGAGAATCGCTTGAACCCGGGAGGCGGAGGTTGCAGTGAGCCGAGATCGCGCCACTGCTCTCCAGCCTGGGCGACAGAGGGAGAGAGAAGAGAAAAGAGCAAGAAGGCGGCAGCAGCCTGTGAGGCCCTGCACGAGCGCTGCCGGAAGTTACTGCACCGAATGGAGCCCACACAATGGTCCCTCGCATACAACCACCCTCCCTGCAAGGAGGAGGTTTCCTACAGTTAGTTCCACCTGCTGTCTCCTCACAACTTCAAACTCAGCCACATGCTGGGTCTGTGGGAGGTCGCGGAGCCTACCGGATCTCGCGTCCTCCTCACGCGGGTGTGGAAACCGCCCTACTTCTGGGATGAAGAGCGGAAACCGTGGCTCACTCTGGCCTGACTCGTTTTTACAAGTAGACAGTTTTGATGGCGTATCTCAAAAGGAGTATTACGAGGGCATCAGAAGTGAATTCGTTTCCTGCCGCAGGTGTGTGCCCTAATGGTAATTGCTTTTACTTTGTGATTCTTGGCAACAAATCTTAAATTATTTCCTTGTAGGAGGTGGAAAGGAATATTTTCATTTACATTTTAATTTATATATTCATATTTATTATATATAATATAGTATAACTTTTGTACATCATACATAATATAAATGTATCACATAAAATGTGTAAATAAGGCTGGGTGCAGTGGCTCACACCTATAATGCAGCACTTTGGGAGGCTGAGGCTGGAGGATCGCTTAAGTGCATGGGTTCAAGATCAGTCTGAACAACAAAGTGAGAGCCTATCTCTAGAAAATAAAATAATAGTAATAAAGTATGTAAATATATAATCGATCATAATTTTTAAATTCAAATACACATGTTTTTCTTTATAAAAATAATATATACTTTTAAATATATATGCACATATATAGAGATATATAAAACATGCATATATGTACACATATACACATAAATACATGTTATAATTTGCACATATAAATATAAATATATAACATAAAAACGTACATATATGCGTACATGTTTGTGTTCATATATGTATGTTTATATAAATTCATATGTACATGTATATAGTGTATATACATACATGCATGTATATAACATATGTATATATAACAAACACACATGTATACATAATGTATATGCATGCATATAAAACATGTAAAGCTATACATATATTAATATATGTACTCTTTTCAAGAAAAATGTTTATATATGTATGTATAGTACATATATACATATAAAACACATATATATGTGTACATGATTTTTCAAGGAAAAAGCATATTATGAGGTACTTCTGACTTGCCTGGGAACATGACTGGTTGTGTTTATGTGGCTGGTTATATTGGTATCTAAATATAGGAGCTTCAATCATGGTTGAAAAGTCTTATGACATCAAGTCTGTGGCCTACCTCTGAAGAGATGTATTTATGTATTTAGCGACACAATAAAAGCAGAGTTTTCTTTTCTAAAGAACTCTGCACTTTAACCCTTCGAATGTTACACATTTTGCTTCAGATTGAGTTTTTGCTACTGAATGAAACTTTCTATTTTTTACTCTAAAGATACAAGACATCTAGAAAGATTCAAGAGGCTGGGTACAGTGGCTCACACTTGTAATCCCAACACTTTAGGAGGCCGAGATGGGAGGATCACTTGAAGCCAGGAGTTTGAGACCAGCCTGGGCAACATGGCAAGATCCTGTCTCAATTTAAAATAAAACAAAATAATAAAATGTAGAATACAATAAAATATAATGCAATAGATAAAAAGAAAGATAAAAGAAAAAGACGAGGAAGCACCCAACGGAGACTGACAATTTAGCCTTCAATTCTCTTCCAGGGAGCAGTAACCACAGCCTTCCTTTCCTGCCCTAGTCCAGGGCAGCCAGCCTGTCTTCACCACTTTGCCTGGGCCCTGTTCCCAAGCCCAATTTCGCTTTTCATCCCCAGGATCTCCTGAATGTTCAGCATCTCTAAGGTCAGAATCTGGTGTGGATGTAGCGTCTTGCCATTTGGTGCATCTTCCCTCACTGATTTTTCTTACGCGTTACCTTTGGAAATCTCCACGTAAAATCTGTACTTGATATTTTCACTGATTATTATTATTGTTTTTTTGAAAGGAAATTGCTTTTCAAACATTGATAGGGACTTGTTTGAAAAGATGCAGTTTGGCACAAAAGAGTGTTCGGTTGAGAATAAGCCCTGGAGCGTCTCCGCGCGTGCAAAAGCCGGCCTGTGAGAAGAAGCCCAAGGAAGTCCAGTTACCTGAAATGCAGTTCCATCAGGGCGAGAGCAGCTGGATTTAGCAGGGAGGCTGCTCCTCAGAAGAAATCCTTTCTGCTTGCGAAAGCAGACACGCACTGGCTCTCTCGGCTGCACTGAACGGCTGGCTCAGGCGTGTGCGTAGCTGATTCACTCTGAAAAGCGAAAACAGGAATTCCGCAGAAACCAAGTTAGGTTGTCCCAGAAACAGATCAGGCAAGTTCCCAAGGAATGCACTGCTGGCTCTTTCAGGCGTCCACAAAAGACCTTCTGTTTTATTTGCAGAACCTCACACTCACGGAAGGAGCCCAGACATCTGATGCTGAACACACAGTTTTCAACTGCAGGAAGGTGGAATCCCTTCTGGCTTTTGATCTAGACAGAGTGCATTTTCCAAAATGGAAAAGTGGTTCTCTTGAAAACTCATCTTGAACAAGCAATCCATAGCTCTTACATTTCATGCCTTTTTTTTTTCCTTTTGCTATTTTTCACAAACATAAAAACAAGATAGAAAACAATTCAGGTTACAGTTGCAGCGGTGGCTGTGTGTACACCGCCGCTAGCCTGCGTAGCTCTTATCCCTGTCACCTCGTTTTAGCTCTACACACCAATGTGTTTGCTCATCTATTTGCCAGGGATCGCATTTCTTTTTTCTTATTGAGGCAGAGCATACCTTGCAGGCAACATTAGATGTAAAATGAATCACTTCAAGGACTTTTTTTTTTCAAATGAGAGCTGTGTGCACACTTCTAGATGCTGAATTACAAAAATATTCATGGGGTCACACTATATTGCCCAGGCTGGCCTCCAGCTCCAGAGCTGAGTGATCCTCCCATCTCAGCCTCCCAAAGCATTGGGATTCTAGGCGTGAGCCACCATACCCAGTCTGTTTGTTTTCTCATTATTAAGTTGCACTATTGATTTGACAATATTTTCTCCCAGTCTGTGGCTTGTCTCTTTTTTTTTTTTGAAATGGAGTCTCGCTCTGTTAACCAAACTGGAATGCAGTGATGCCATCTCAGCTCACTGCAACCTCTGCCTCCAAGGTTCAAGCAATTTTCCTGCCTCAGCTTCCCAAGTAGCTGGGACTATAGGCACGCACCACCATGCCCTGATAATTTTTGTACTTTTAGTAGAGGCAGGATTTCACTATGTTGGCCAAGCTGGTCTTGAACTCCTGACCTCAGGTGATCCTCCCACCTCACTCTCTCAAAGTGCTGAAATTACGGGCTGAATCACTAAAATCGTCATCCTAATGCATTTGTAGCCTCTACAGCCTGACCACTGCAGAGTTTTGGTTTGAGACTCCTGCTTGCCAAGTAATCTGCAGCTGCACACATGCTTCATGAGTTTAGCACATGAGAAAGAACACAGCGTGGCTCGATGGGCTTAGGAGCACCTACCAGTCTAGGCCACGCCTACTAGGTTATGTTGCTCTTGAGGGGAGGCTGTCAACACTCACGCAGTTACTTTTTGCACAAGTTGAACATCAAGGAGATACAACCAGGATCCCAGGATCCAGATTGGAACTCCCAGGTTGCCTGAACTTCAATCTGCCTTTCTGTGTTCTGGGATGAGGCATGGTTACGTCACTACCCTACTACTGACATTTGAGGAGGATGATCCTTTATTGTAGGGGCTGTCCTGTACATTGTAGAATGTTGAAAACCGTCCCTGGGCTCCACTCCCTAGAAGCAGCTAGTGACCACCACCTTCTCCCCAGTTGTGATGACCAGAAATATCTCCAGCCATGGTACAGTGTCTCCCGGGGGACAGAAACACCCTGGGTGAAAACACTGGTGTTAAGCACATATTTTGCAGCTGTCAGGAGAACATTTCACTATAATCATGCCGGGTGAGCAATTTCAATTTGTTTCTCAGGCCTCCACATCCTTCAGAGCAGGTAGCAGAATCAAGATCCACACTTGAAACTCTTAGCACTCACGTTGTACACCCATACTTGCCAGCTGCATTTACAATGCCAGCATCCCAAAAGAAACACTCTCTCAGCATCAAGTAAATTCATTTACTCTGGGTTCTTTTGAAGACTCGCTTTTTTTTGGTGGGGGGTTCACTCTGTCACTGGAACCACAAGCACATGCCACCATATGTGAATAGTTTTTAATTTTTTTGGTAAAAATGGGGTCTTGCTATATTGCCCTGTCTAACTTCTAACTCCTGGCTTCAAGCAGTCCCCCTGTTTCAGTCTCCTAGAGTGCTGGGATTACAGGTATGAGCCACTGTGCCCAGCCTAACAGTACGTATTCTTTAGCGAAGTTCGATCTTACTATAATCCTAACCTTGTCATCTGCATGCAGCTTTCATCTCTGAACAAGGCAGGGGTTCAGTTTCTCTTGACTCCAAGTTGAACTACGAACTAAATTGGTCTCATTGTTCTCTTGGGCACCTTGCTAGAATAAGCAAAACAGATACAGCAACACAACCACAGCAACAAAAATGTAGCCTGTGAGGTTATAAAGCAAAACGGAGTCAGTCATTTTCAATTTTCTCGCATTATTTACATTTCAAGGTGGCTTCACCCGTCTTTCCCAAACAACCACTTCATATTCCTCTCCAGCTGGAATTTATTTATCTTGGGCTGTGGTTTAAAGTGTCACTGTAAAGGGTGACCTAAGAACCCACTCCTTTGGGGCAGAATTCCTTCTCTGCCTGGCCACCATTTTCCATATTCCTTGCACAGGTCATATGTGAAAATATTCAGACATAACTTAAAATTTTCATATGGGTTGCATACAAGAAGACAATTTTGAAATCCATGTTTCTAAAGTAGTTGCTTCAGCTTTCACATTATGAAGAAAAAGAAAAGCCCATGGGGGTAAAATGGATGGTTTGTCCACATGAGAAATTGTCTTATATATGGTGATGCATTTTCAAGAAAATCTGTGAAAAGCTATTTTGATTTCAACCATCATCATCTACTTTGAACAGAACCTGTCTTAACAAAAAGTCGACTGGGTGCAGTGGCTCATGCCTGTAATCCCAGAACATTAGGAGGCTGATGTGAGAAGATTGCTTGAGTCTAGGAGTTCAAGACCAGCCTTGGCAACATAGTGAGACCTTGTCTCTAAATCGAATTTTTTTTTTTATTCAAAATGTTGCTCTTGACAGGGCGGGGTGGCTCATGACTGTAATCCCAGCACTTTGGGAGGCTGAGGCAGGTGGATCACCTGAGGTCAAGAGTTCAAGACCAGACTGGACAACATGGAGAAACACTGTCTCTATTGGAAATAAAAAAATTAGGTGTGGTGGCATGCATCTGTAATCCCAGCTACCCAGGAGGCTGAGGCAGGAGAATCGCTGGAACCCGGGAGGCGGAGGCTGCAGTGAGCTGAGATCATGCCACTGCACTCCAGCCTGGGCAAAAGAGCAAGATTCTGTCTCGAAAAAAAAAAAAAAAAAGTTGCTCTTACTATTTTATTTCATAAGCGTCAAATCTTTTCTAATCTCTTTGGACTCCTAATCCCTCATCCATTTCTGAAGATTCGCATGTCAGTATGCATCTAATTTTAAACAGCGATACATTTCTTATGTTGCACTTATATTGAATGTCATAAATCAAGAGAAGTCAGTGGAGAGGCACATAAATACCATTGGATAGAAGGAATAAGTTCTAGTATTTGAAAGTACGATAGGGAAATTATAGTTAACAATGATTTGTCCCGCCTATGACACAGTGAGACCCTGTCTCAAAAATGAAAATGAAAGCAAAACAATGGTTTGTTTTGTTTCAAAATAGCGAGAAAAGAATTGTAATGCTCCAAACACTAAGAAAATATGAACGTTTGAGGTGATTGATACCCCAAATTTCCTGATTGGATCATTACACATTTTATGCATGTTTCAAAAGATTGCCCACACCCCCAAAACATGTACACAGCCAGGCATGGTGGTGCACAACTGTAGTCCCAGCTGATGAGGCTGGGCAGGAGGGTCGCTTAAGACTAAAAGCTCAAGGCTGCAGTGAGCTATGATTGTGCCACTGCACTTTAGCCTGAGCAGAAGGGTGAGGCTCTTTCTCACAAAAAAATGTACAATTATGATATATTAATTTAAAAAAATGAGATGGGATTTTTCCCTTGACCCCTCATGGGCAGAAACTGGAATGGTGCTCATTTCACTCAGCCTGCAGTCCATGGATGGCTAAGTGGTAACAGCCCAGCAAACGGTCAGGGTGACAGCCTTCTGTACCTGCCCTTTCTGACACCCAAGTTCTTGTTCGGCATCCAGGTGGTCACAGGAATGGATTGAAGGGTAGTGTATGCAGAGGATTTTACTGGGCAACGGATGTGGCTCCCAGTGGAATGGGGAGTTGGAAATGGGATGCTGTGGGAAGAAGGTGATCTTTCCCTGAAGCCCAGCCATCTCTGGCCAGGCTCTCCTCTGAAGCTGCATTATCTGAAGTTAGTGTCTATTTGTAGTCTTCAACACTCAGCCACTTGCATCCCCAACGCTCAGCAGCTGGCATCCCTGACTGCTTGCAAAAACTGCTTGTGTTGCTCTGCCAGCGGAAGTCTGGTTTTCATGGGCACAAGATAGTGGGCATGGCAGGCCAAAAGGGCAATCATTTGGGTTGAAAAATGGGGCAGCTGTTTTCACTTAGGCCAAGGTTCCAGGCATGAAGGTGGAGTTTAGCTGGGGGCCCAGCCATTCTGTATCATTTCCCCACTTTGAAGAGGCACATCTAACTGCCGTTAGAAAATGGATGATGACCAATCTTAGTTACTTCCTGCTGAAAGAGAATGTTATTTGAGGAAATGGCAGTAAGATTCCTCCCAGATGTTTACCCAAGGATCCCCAGCAAAAGGGAGCCATCATCTGAGGCTCCAGCTGCCTGCCCGTTTGGAGCCTTGATGGCCTCTAGGCGAAACAATAAACAGGCTTAAGTAGCATGGGTCAAACGTGTATTATCCAAAGAAAGAATCTAGTGCCAAACATCTCAGAAACAAGAAGTAAAACATGCTAACAACATTGTACCCCAAGCTGTCTCACCCTGGTGAAAGAAATTCAACCTCGTATGGGAGCAGTTAAACTTTATGAGACGGATAACTGCTCTGGCCACATCTGTAGGAGTTAACAGGTGAGCCTTAGGAATTCTGGGATTTACGAGCTTGCATGGCAGCCAGTAAAGCTTCTGCCTCTTTCTTGTGTCTAAAAGACCAAGGGGATCATTTTCAGGATGTCCTCAAAGTACTATCTGCTCCCAGGGTCCATTTCTGAGTATAAACTGGAGGTGGTAAAGTGTGTTGATTGCCCATTCTGAAAGACAGGGAGTTAGGCATCCCTCAATTCTCTTTCTTCTTTCATTGATAACCTGGGGTATGAGGGAGAGAGGAAGTGGGTGTCCCTCTTTCCTCTTCCATCTTTTCATCCCCAAGTCCCAGCTATCTTGGCAGGTGCCACCACAGGGCTGTCAACACAGCTTGCACCTGTGAAGCAGGGAAGACATAGAGAATAAAAATTATCTGCACTCACCTATGCCTCTACCTCCCCTACTGTCAATAGCCTTTGAGTTTCCTGGGCCCCATTTATGCCATGAAGTTATGGCCTCCTTCCATAAAGCGGGGGTTTAATTGACAGGAAATGGTCCTGCTTATTTACACAAGGCCTGTTGCCTGGCTCAGATCTGGTTGTCCTTTGTAGGACCTCAACCTGAAGCTTGGAATCAAGTTTGAGACAAAAAAAAAAATATTTAAGGGAATGCGTAGATTTATTTAGATTAAGTCCCAAACAGGCCTTGGCAAATTTACAGCTAACAGCCGCAGGGGATGCTCCTCTGTTGTTTCCCTGTTATATGCAGAGTGTTGACATAGAAAAAGAACTCTCTCACTTAGAAAAGAAGAAAAGCAACTTAAAGTGCATGGTTGTCAGGGAACCTGGGGAAAGAGCCTCTTGCTCTGTGGAAATGGATTCCTTTAGTCACTGTATCCCTCCCCTGGTTCAGATCAGCTAGACTTTCATGAAGGGAAACAGAACCAACATTCCTTTTACCTGAAGGAAAGAGAGAGGTGGCAGGGTCTCAGAAAAGAGACAGATCCAACAATTCCGCATTTTAACTCACCCTTTTTGTATCCTAGATGAGCCCCCGAAAGAGATGGGATTGTTCTGTTGACTCCCTTCATAGGCAGGAACTGGAGTGGCTCGTTTCACTCAGCCCGCTGTTCCTGGACGGCTAAATGTTAACAGCCCAGTGAAGGGTCAGGGTGAGAGCCTCCTGTACCTGCCCTTCCTGACAGCTGAGTTCTTGTTCAGCATCCAGGAAAAACCTGGTAACATGGGCAGATTAAAGGGTAGTGTATGAGGAGGATTTTATTGGGTGATGGATATGGCTGTCAGTGGAATGGGGAGTTGAAAAGGGGATGGTATGGAAAGATGGTGATCTTTCCCTTAGGCCCGGCCATCTATGGCCAGGATCCCCTCGGAAGCTGCACTGTCTGAGGTTAGGTGTGTCTATCTGTAATCTCTGATGCTGAGCCGCTTCTGTCCCCAAGCTTCAGCAGCTTGTGTCCCCAACCACTTGCATCAACCTCTTGTATTGCTCTGCCAGTGGAAGTCTGGTTTTTATGGGCACAGGATGGGGGCGGAGCAGGCAAAAAGGGCAACTATTTGGGTGGAAAATCGGGGTCAGCTGTTTTCACTTAGGTCCAAGGTTCCAGGCTTGAGGGTGGAGTTTAGCCAAGAGCCCAGCCATTCTGTATCAAATAGCCATAAAAATAAAATAAAATAAAATAGAAAAAGGCTTACATGAAACTGAGAGAGAGAGAAAAGTGTCTAAACTCTATGAGTGGCAATTTCAAAAAAAATCCAGTAAAGAGTCCCATCAGGATAATAAAGAAGGAACTCAAGTTCATTGTAAACCCACAAATCGGGAGGACTCAATGCTGCTTCTAAGGTCCAACACTGGAATTTATACCAGCGTGGGTCCAAAAAGAATAGAAAAGGAGACATAAGCGGTAGAATACACGGCGAAGTCCTCCTTGGTGTGTGCTTCTTATCTCGTCTCCAGCCTATCCCGTCTTTATCAAAGTGGAAAATGGGGAGGAACAAATGTCTCCTAAGGCGTGTTTGTGAGAAAGAAAAACTCTCGTGGAGAGAAAAGACCTGCTCCTTTGAGTTTGGTGGTCCTTTGGGGCATGCTTTGTTGGGAGAATAGCAAAAAATATGCAGAGAACCTTCAGGGTGGTCTTGGTGGTGATTTGTCACTAGGCAAAGGGATGGCTGAGATGGCCTGGCCCCTAGGAACTCCCAGACCCTGAAGGAGAGGTATGTCTTTGCCTTATGACTGCAGTCAAAGGATTTACATGGGTTGCAAGAATCACTTTTTTTTTCCCCAACATAGAGATTACTTTTGCTATTTTTTAAAAAATTGATCTGTATCTTGTTAGTATACTCCCAGCACTTTGGGAGGCTGAGGTGGAAGGATTGCTTAAGTCCAGGATTTGGAGACCAGCCTGGACAACATGGTGGAACCTCTTCTCTACTAAAAATACAAAAATTAGCCAGGTGTGGAGGTTCACACCTGTAATCCAAGCTACACAGGAGGCCGAGGCAGGAGAATCTCAGGGCCCAGGAGTTTGATGCTGCAGTGAGACAAGATCATGCCACTTCACTCCAGCCTGGGGGAGCGAGTGAGACGCTGTCTCAAATTAAAAAAAAAAAGAGAGAGAGAGAAGAAAAAAAAAAAGATCCAAAAAACCTGTAAGTCAATTTCTAGAGGTTGGCTCTGTACCAGAATTGCCTTAGGCAGTTTTTCAAATTGTGGGTTTCAATCCACCTTTCTATCTAAAAGCTTCCCAGGGCTTTTAGGTTTGGACTCGATGCAGTATTGTTTTTAAAAAAAATCTTTCTAGTTGATTGTGCCCAATCACAATTGTGAATGCTTCACAGCGTTCAGCTCTAATTTATATTTTTCTTTTAAATATGTATAAATATATGTATAATTCTGCAAAAGAGCACTTTTCTTAGAATTACACACATATTTATATATATGCACATGCACACATGTGTATACACATATACAGACATATATACATGCACATACCATACACAGATGCATAAATATATACACATTCACACACACTTATAAAGATACACTTATATATATACCATACACGCATATACACATGCATATATACACATGCACACACATGTGTACATAGACACACCATACACTTATACCTATGTATAAACATGCACTCACATACACATATATGCATACATATACCATACGCATAAATATTTGCACAATCTATAGAAACACATAGATACACACATATTTATATATGATACCCACATGTATACACATAGATATACATATATACAACACCTGTATACATATACACATGCACATATCATGCACATATACCTACACATGTGCATATAGAGGTGCATACACATACACACCATATATACATATACACATATACATACCAGATATATACACATATATGCATATATATACACATAACACACAAATACTCATATACATATGTGTACACATATATACATGTATACATACACCATGCATATACACATACTAATTTATATGTAAATTTAAAAATTTTTTGTATAGATGAGGTCTTGATATGGAGCCAAGGCTGTTCTCGAACTCCTGTCCTTAAGTGATCTTCTAGCCTAGGCCTTCCAAAGTGCTGGGTTTACAGGTGCCAGCCTCTGCCCTCAATCCCCTTACTCGTACATAATGCACATGCTATACACATATGCAGAAACATACACATTCACACAAGCACATAGATATAAACTTATGTATCATATACATGCATACCCACATATACATATATAAAAACATATATCTAAACATATATCTAAACACGTATCTATAAAGAGGCACATACATACATATATGCACACACGTGCCATATACACACAAACCACATTTATATACCATATACACATAGACATATGTGTGTATATGCATATATACACATGCAATGCACAGATACATATATATGTATACATACCATTCACATACACATACACACATGCACTCACATATATACATGTGCATGCATATACCATATCCATATATGCATCTACATGTACATGCATGTACTACACGTGCATACCTATACACAAATGCATATATACACATACATGCATATATACACCATATACATAAATATACACACATGCATATTGACATGCACATAGACATACACATATACACATACGCATATATATACACATATAAACACACATATTCTTCAGTAAGCTTGGGAAAGGCACTTAGATTTTCTTAATTTAGCTAGGAGCACTGGATGGCCTCCAAAAAAATATTTAGAGCGCCTGGAGTCTTATTTTTATTTTAGTTTATATTTTAAAACAATCAACTTTATTGATCAGTACTTTGCATACAATAAAAGTATCAGTTTTAAGCACACAGTCCAATAACGTTCAACTAATGTATACACCCAAGTTACCACAGCCACAAATGAGGTCTAGGAAATGTTGCTAGACACCCAAAATATTCCTTCGTGCTCCTTGGTGTCAAAAGCTAGTTCACCGCGTCTCCCAATTCCTCACTTCCTGACTGCTGCTGATGATCTTTCCGTCATTATAGATCACAGTTGACCTTTGAACAACGCAGGTCTGAACTGCATGTGTCCACTTATACAAGGATTTTCTTCCACCTCTGCCACCCTGATACAAGAACAACTCCTTTTCCTCCTCCTCCTTAGCCTCCTCAACATGAAGCCAACGAGGACGAAAACCTTTATGATAATCCACTTCCACTTAATGAACAGTACACATATTTTGTCTTATGATTTCCTTCTTTCCTTCCTTCCTTCCTTCCTTCCTTCCTTCCTTCCTTCCTTCCTTCCTTCCTTCCTTCCTTCCTCCCTCCCTTCCTTCCTTCCTCCTTCCCTCCCTCCCTCTCTCCCTTCCTTCCTTCCTTCCCCCCTCCCTCTCTCTCTCTTTTCTTTCTTTCCTTTCTTTTTTCTTTTTCTTTTCTTGAGACAAGGTCTTACTCTGTCACCCAGGCTGGAGTGCAGTGGTGCAATCACGGCTCATGCATTCTCAACCTCCTGGACTCAAACAATGCTCTCACCTCAACCTCCAGAGTAGGTGGGACTACAGGTGCATGCCACTATGCCTGGCTAATTGTTTTATTTTTTGTAGACACGGGTGTCTCACTGTGTTGCCCAGGCTGGTCTCAAACTCCTGGCCTCAAACAATTCTTCCACCCTGGTCTCCCAAAGTGTTGGAATGACAGGTGCGAGCCACTGCGCCTGGCCATGATCTTCTTAATAGCATTTTTTTTTTCTCTAGCTTACTTTATTGTAAGAATACTGTATATAGGTCAGGCGTGGTGGCTCACGCCTGTAATCCCAGCAGTTTGGGAGGCTGAGGCGGGCAGATCACAAGGCCAAGAGATCAAGACCATTCTGGCCAACACAGTGAAAGCCTGTCTCTACTAAAAATATAAAAATAATCTGGGCATGGTGGTGCACGCCTGTAGTCCCAGCTACTCGGGAGGCTGAGGCAGGAGAATCACTTGAACCCATGTGCGGAGGTTGCAGTGAGCTGAGATTGCGCCACTGCACTCCAGCCTGGTGACAGAGCAAGACTCCGTCTCAAAAATTTAAAAAATACAGTATATAATACACAGAGCATACAAAATATGCATTAATTGTCTATGCTTTAGTGAGGCTTCCAGTCAACAGTAGGCTATTAGACGTTAAGTTTTGGGGTAGTCAAAAGCTATATGCTGACTGCACACCTAACCCCTGAGTTTTTCAAGGATCAACTGTAGGTGTACCTGTCCTAGGAGTTCACATACACGGAGTCACATTAAATATATAAAATATTTCTATTTTACATCTTGCTTCCTTCAGTCACCATACTATTTTTTAGGATTCATTCATCCTGTTGCATGCCTTATCAGTGTGTTCCTTTTTCTAGCTAAGTACTAGCAGATTGTGTAGATATCAATCCATTGGTTCTTCCCCAGCTGTAGAAAATGTATTGTTTCCAGTGTGGGGACAATTATAAATAACACTTCTATAAACATTTTTTGTGTGTGCAGACACATTTTTCAATTCTCTTGGGTAAGTATGTAAGAGTGAAGTTTGAGAGTCACATGAAGAGTGTATGTTTGACTTTTTTGTTCTTGTATTTTGGAGACAGGTCGTCTTGCTCTGTTGCCCAGGCTGAAGTCCAGTGGTGCGATCTCAGCTCACTGCAACTTCTGCCTCTTGGGTTCAAGTGATTCTCCTGCCTCAGCCACCCCTGATTCTCTTCCACCTCTCCCACCACTGCCACCTCCCACGGTAGAAGAAGGCTCTGTGTCAAAAATAAAAATGGAAAGAACTGGGTTGTTCATTTCATTATTGAATTGAAAGAATTCTTTATATAGTCCAGAAATCAGATGTATGTTTGGCATAGATATGAACTGATAATATATTGTAACAATTTGCTGCTTTCCTTTTCATTTCCTTAACACTATCTTTCAAACAGCAGGAGTTTTTAATTTCAGTGAAGTTCAATATATCATTGCTAAAGAAATAGCATGTGCTTTTGATGTCCTTTTAGGTAATGTTTACCTGCCCCTAAGGCTGAAACTCCTAAGTTTTCCTCTACAAATCGTATAAATTTACATTTACATTTAAATCTTTAATACAATTTGAGGGTTTTTAAAAATTGCATTTTAGGTTTTGGGGTACATGTGAAGAAAATGCAAGATTGTTGCATAGGTACACAGGGAGGGGAGCATCACACACTGGGGTCTGTTGGGGGGAAATAGGGGAGGTTTTTTTTTATGGCATGAGAGAAAGGTCAAATTTCACATCAGTTGTTCTGGCACTTTATTTGTTTTAAAAAACATTTTCCGCCTTTTTGCTTAATTTGGCAACTATGCGGAAAAATTCTTTAACCGTAAATGAGCCTGTCATTCTTGAATTCTCCTTTCTGCTCCATTGACCTGTATGTGTTAATTTGAGACCACACTTGCTTGAAATCTTTGGATACAGGTGTTTATGGAATCTTACTTTTTCTTTCTTTTTTTCCTTTCTTTTTTATTTTGAGACGGAGTCTTACTCTGTCACCAGGCTGGAGTGCAGTGGCATAATCTCTGCTCACTGCAACCTCCACCACCCGAGTTCAAGCGATTCCCCTGCCTCAGCCTCCCGAGTAGCTGGGATTATAGGCATGCCCCACCATGCCCTGTTAACTTTGTGTATTTTAGTGGAGATGGAGTCTCACCAAGTTGGCCAGAATGGTCTCCATCTCCTGACCTCATGATCCACCTGCCTGAGCCTCCCAAAGTGCTGGGATTACAGGGGTGAGCCACTGCGCCTGGCCGACTTTTTCTTTCTTATATTTTTCTTTTGTGCGTGTGTGACGGAGTTTTGCTCTGTCTTCCAGGCTGGAGGGCTGGAGTGCAACTGCGCGATTTCAGCTCACTGCAACCTCTGCCTCCCGGGTTCAAGCAATTCTCCTCCCGAGTAGCTGGGACTACAGGTGCGTGCCACCACATCCGGCTAATTTTTTATATTTTTAGTAGAGATGGGGTTTCACCATGTTGGCCAGGATGGTACGAAGCTCCTGACTTCAAGTGATCCTCCTGCCTCAGCCTCCCAAAGTGTTGGGATTACAGGCGTGAGCCACCTCGCCCAGCCGGATCTTTAATATGCTGTAAGGACTCACTGTCTACAATGGTCTGAGGGCTGATCTGTGAACACGTGAACCAGTTTGAAGGGACTCCCACTGACCGTGTCTCGGACAAACAAAGACATTTTCTGCTGCACTGAAATAAAGTCATGGTGTGTTTTGCCTTTGAGTCATTTTGGACTCCAAAGTGACATGTATGTGTGTGTCTGTGTAACTTTCCAGAAATTCCTTCAGAATAAGCTCTACTTTGGACTCTATTTCCCCCTCAGGGCTTCCACTGGATCTTCCAGTCCAGGAATGATATCTGACCCTCCTGATACATTAATGGGCTTTAATATTTTATTATGTTTTGTGTTATTTTATTATTTAATGTTATTATTTAATTTTACTGGTGGCATCTTGCTATGTTTCCCAGGCTGGTCTCAGACTCCGGGCTCCAGTGATCCACGTGCCTCGGCTTCTCCATTGCTGGGATTATAGGCACGATCCACAGCACCCGGCCTTAGTCTTAATTCTAGGTCTAGATTTTCTGCCTTTCGTCCCCATGCTTTCAACATAGCCAGACAGAACCATCTTCCTCGCTCTGTGATTTCTTTTTTGCTAGTTCTTTTCGGTGAGTTGTTGCTTTTAGAAATTGTCTTAGCTAAAATCTGCATTTCCTTTTATACCTCACAGTAGAGTGCAGGTTGGGTTTTACAATCCCCAGCAATAGCGAACACATCTCTCAAAGACCTTGTCACCTCCCTAAAAGCAAGACACCCTCCCCAAAGGAAAAAGGCATGGCTGCAGTGACTGCCCTGCGGGACACAAAAGTACCCTATTTGCTACCTTTACTTACCCCTTCTAATCCTTTCTTTCATTCTTAAGCAAGGACAAAGTCATAGTAACCTGCATGTCCACTGGAGGCCTGGAAATAGTCACTTATCTTGGTCCTTCGTGGGTTTGTTTGTTTGTTTGTTTATTTCCTTCAATTATTTATTTGTTTGTTCATTTTTGAGGTGGAGTCTCACTCTGTTGCCCAGGCTGGAGTGCAGTGGTGCTCCCTGCAACCTTTGCCTTCTGGGTTCAAGCAATTCTCCTGCCTCAGTCTCCCAAGTTGCTGGGATTACAGGCACCTGCTACCAGGCCTGGCTAATTCTTTTGTATTTTTAGCAAAGACGAGGTTTTGCCATGTTGGCCAGCCTGCTCTTGAACTCCTGACCTCAAGTGATCCACCTGCCTCTGCTTACCAAATTGCTGGGATTATAGGCATGAGGCACGGTGCTTGGCCTCCTTCAACTTGTATTTTCAGTTCTGGGGTACCTGTGCAGGACGTGCAGGTTCGTTACGTAGCTAAACATGTGCCACGGTGATTTACTGCACGGATCATCCCATCAGCCAGGTATTAAGCCCAGTATCCATTAGCTATTCTTCCTATGCTTTCCTTCCTCCCATCCCCACTTCCAACAGGCCCTAGTGTGTGTTGTTCCCCCCCCTTGTTCATTGTTCTAATCCCTCAGCTCCCACTTATGAGTGAGAACATGTGGTCCTGCATTAGTTTCCTAAGGATAATGGTTTCCAGCTTCATTCAGGTCCCTGCAAAGACACGATTTCCTTCCTTTTGATGGCTGCATAGTATTCCATGGTGCATATGTAGCACATTTTCTTTATCCTGTCCATCATTGACGACATTTAGGTTGATTCCATGCCTTTGCTATTGTGAATAGTGCTACAATGAACACATGTGTGTGTAAGTTTATAATAAAATTATTTACATTCCTTTAAGCATATACCCAGTAATGAGATTGCTTGGTCAAATGTTATTTCTGCCTTGAGGTCTTTGAGGAATCGCCACACTGTCTTCCACAATGGTTGAACTAATTTACACTCCCACCAACACTGTAGAAGTGTTCCTTTCTCTTCACAGCCTCGTTGGCACCTGTTGTTTTCTGTCTTTGTAATATAAGTGGTTCTGATTGGCACGAGATGACCCTTTGTTTTGTTTGTTTGCTTTTATTTCTGTAGATACACTGTCTCACTACGTTGCCCTGTCTTCTACAGAGACAGGCTCATCTTGAACTCTTGGGCACAAGTGACCCTCCTGCCTAAGTTTCTCAAGGTGTTGGAATTACAGGCATGAGCCACCATGCCCAGCCTCCACCTTGGCTCTTTGCTCTTGAAGAAAGAGTATTTCTGGCTTCCTCTAAAGCTGGAATCATCTCCTTAACTGAACTAGAATACTCATAGACACTTTTCACTAAAATTCTTTATTGCAAGAAATAAGAAAACTAGTTAAATTCCTCTAAGTTCCCATTTATGATCCCTAAAATGTAATTGAGAATATTGTTATGGTGTTGGGAATATAATTATTAAGAACCGTTCCTATGTCTGCGTAGTTTGCATGTTATTTATTACAAAGGCAAATGTAAGTATACATAAATCTAACAGTGTCCTAACAAAATGCTCATTTTTTGGTAACTCTTAACTGGAGTTCTTTTCCACTCAGTTTCTCGTATCTGCATCTTGTACTCTTACCCAGAACAGCCTGCTCTTCCCCAACCACAGTTATCACATACATTAGACTTCAATCAATGGTGAAAACAAATGAGAAAATCTCTTGTGAAGAAAGTGCTTCATGAGGAATGTCTAAGCTAATCTTGCATGAAACAATGAAACGCGTCTTGATAATTCCACATGCAAATGCAGGCAATGCCATTCACCCACCTCAGAGGAGAGTGCTGAGGCTTACGATGTACCTCTTATAAGATGCATTTAGACCCAAAGGTGGAAGCTGTACTGTAAGGTCTGCAGTCATATTTCAAATGCTAAAATTCACCTTGCTACAATTCTCTTCCTTTTTCCCTTCCTTTAAAGCCCAGCTGTAGCTCTTAGTTTTCTAAAAAAATTATCTTGATGGAAATCATATTCAATTTTATCAAATTCCCTTCTTTCTATATGTATGAGTGCCAGTTGAAAGGCTAAGATAAATTAATCCTTTCTTAAATAACTATGTAACAGCTGTCACGGTAAGTTATGTTGAATATAAAAATAATTGGTAGATTGGAGCAGTGTCCAGTCCCAGCACTTAATAGATACTTAATTATAATAATGACAAGAGCAGCTAAGGACTGCAGCAGGAACTTAGCATTGTAGAACCAGTGTCCACAAATGCAGGAGCTGGGGAATCAACTTGTCACAGGTAAGTAAAATATGTTAAGTTTCCTGTAATCGTAGTTGGGCGTGCTTGAGATTTTAGGTAAGCAATGGGGTTGACAGTGAAGAGTTGAGTAGTTGTTCTATTTTTTTTTTTAGCATGTTTCTAGATTTTTATATAAATAGGATCGTACAATATGTACTGTTCTGTGTGGCTTCTCATGACATCCATGAATATTGTTGCCTATATCGATAGTTGATTCCTGGTTATTGTGGAGTTGACTTTCACTGGATTCTGACTGTCCTGGAGTGGATTTTTCACTCACCTGTGAGTGGATGAATACCTTGGATGTCAAATCATATTTTTTGTAGTGGATTTTATAGCCATCAGCGCATTCCAGTTTAAGACTAGTGATGCTAATTTCAGAAAGAAAACCAAGTAGGCATATCCAAGACCACAGAGGTAGGTTGTTCTGTGGTAGAATTAGGAAGTCTACACAAGCAACTGTGAATACCCAAAGTCTTGTATTTTATCTTTAATTCTCTCAAAGGGTAACTGTTATAATATCTGGAGAGGATTATGCATCTCATAGCATTGCAATGAAGAAATTAGCATTGTATTTTCTTCACTTTTAAAAAGATCCAAAGTTGACTTACATTGTATAACATAAAGATTTTGCCACCAGACTTTCTTGTGTTACATTTACTTTCATACTGGGTATATTTTATTTTGCTTTATTTTTTGTTGGTGGAGTCTGAGTAAAAAACAAATAATGAGTTGGTAACATGTATCTCATCCAATGTAAGAACCTAATGGCTAGAAAAGAAAAAGAAAGGCTTTTAGTTACAGACTTATTTATCATTTTTCTAGACTGCTGAGTACTTTTCTTTCTACTTTATAATAATAACATTCCAAGAATCATTGAATATCAGACCATTTGGAGGAAGTTTGGGAATTGGTATAAATTTCTTTAGAAATCTTTAAAAATTACTTCTATGTGTAGGTGAGAAACCACCTGAGAAAGCAGTAATCTAGTAATAAGTTTCTTCCAGCAGTGAATGAGTAAAATAAAACACATAAGGCACTACTAAATTTTAATTATTAAACTATTTTAATTTTAAAAATAAGATACTATCAGCTACGGAGAGCATAGCTTATATTCCAAATCAATAACTCTTTGAATGAGAAAGCCAGAATTTTGATTCTTTAATATACAATGCAGCATTTGATGTAATCCAAGAAGACACTTTTTGTAAGTTCCCTCTATTCTAGTTGCAGGTTCTGTTTGGTGTCTTTATTCTTTTCTTTGAAAGACGGTCTCACTCTGTGGTCCAGCCTGGAGTGCACCAATGTGATTGTAGCTTTCTGGCGCCTCGACCCCTAGGACTTAAATGATCCTCCTGCCTCAGCCTCCCAAGTAGCTGGGACTACGGTGCACACCACCATGTCTGCCTATATATATTTGTAATTCCATTTTTTTAGTAGAGACAAGGTCCCTCCATGTTGCTTAGGCTGGTCTTGAGTTCCTGGGCTCAAGCAATCCTCCCGCCTGGACCTTCCAAAGTGCTGAGATTACAGGTGTGAGCCACCATGCCAGCCCTGTTATTCTAGTTTTATCATACTAGTCCTAGTTTATAAATTCCCATTATTTTTGCTCTGTTTTACTGTGGGGAGGCAGTAATTCTGTCCCCTTGGAAACACTCGGCCATGTCTGGGGACATTTTTGGTGTCAAATTGGCGGGACATGGGTGCTCCTGGAACCTGGTGAATGAAGTCCAAGGACACTGCTCAACAGCCTACGTGCCCAGGACTGTCTGCATTCTCCAGAAAAAAAACAAGCTCTTTTCTTCCATTCCCTATACACCTGCAAAATGTCCAGTCCTACATGGAACCCACAGTGAATTTTCACCAAGCGCATGGCCACCAAGTCATTCAGCTCCAAGCTGGATCAAGGTGGAAAAACCCTGGTCCAGTGCATTTTACCCAGTTCTTCAAAGCACTTCTCACCCTTGTGCCGCCCCCATCCGTGTGGAGCTTTACTTCTGTATAGATCCTCAGGAATCTCCTCTGCTCTTGCTGGTGTACAGAATTCCTCTCCAGGTTTCTGTTCTGAGCCAAGAAAGGAAGAAGAGATGAGAATGAAAAGTGCGATAAATCACGTTTCTCCACGTTGAGGTACCAACTGCTGAATCCTGCTGAATTTTGCCTGGGTTGTGATTATGTCTCAGACTTTTTTTGTCTAAACTTGAATTATTATCACCAAAATGACTTGGTGGCCATGCACTTGGTGAAAATTCACTACGGGTTTCACGTAGGACAGCACATTTTGCAGGTGTATAGAGAACAGAAAAAAAGAGTTTATTATTATTTTTAAATCTGGAAAACATAGGCACTTTCAAGAGTAGTTTCAGTGCCTATACAATTTTAATTAATGAATGTTAATGGAGTATTTTAATTGATGCAGAGGCTGCTTTGGAATTTACTAGTTGACCTTAAACAACACTTTCCTCATGTAGCCCAATTTACTTACAAAGACTTGGGACTATTGATGTTACCACCGTCCTTCCTCACTGAGAACAGCAAAGGTTAAGAAGGTAATGTCCTGGTAGCGTTGCTATTTCCTGAGATGAAAGCCTCTCGTAAAAGTAATTATCGTTTTGGTTTCACCTGTGGCTGGGAAATGCCTTGTAGAATTACACAGTTCAACCATCAAAGTCACCTAAGTGACTGAGGGCATCTCTCTTGTTATTTTAATTATTAAAATTTTACATCTTAGGCCTGGTGCCATGGCTCACACCTGTGATCCCAGCACTTTGGGAGGCAGAGGCAGGTGGATCACCTGAGGTCAGGCGTTCCAGACCAGCCTGGCCAACATGGTGCAACCCCATCTCTACTAAAAATATAAAAATTAGCCGGGTTTGGTGGCACACGTCTGTAGTCCCAGCTATTTGGCAGGCTGAGGCAGGAGAATTGCTTGAACCTGGAGGCAGAGGTTGCAGTAAGCTAAGATCGTGCCACAGCACTCCAGCCTGGGTGAAAGAGCCAGACTCCATCTCAAAAAACAATTACATTTTAATTGATAAATCATATTTGTACATATTTTTGAGGTACATATAATATTTTTATACCTGTATATAATGTGTAACAATCCAATCAGAAAAATTTGGATATTTATCACCACATTTATCTTTTCTTTGTGTTGGGAACATTACAATTCTTTCTTCTGGCTATTTTGAAATATGCAGTAAATTATATAATCTCCCTGTTTTATTTATTTTTTTGTTTTTTATTTTATTTAGTAATTTATTCTTATTATTATTTTCACAATAGAGATGGGGTTTCACCGTGTTGCCCAGACTGGTCCTGAACTCCTGAGCTCAAGTGATTCTCCCACCTCGGCCTCCCAAAGTGCTTGGATTATAGGCGTTAGCCACCGTGCCTGGCCTACTTTTAGTTTAATGAAATAATTAGAGACAAGGTCTCACTAAGTTGCCCAGGTTGGTCCTAAACTCCTGAGCTCAAGAGATCCTCCCACCTCGGCCTCCCCAAGTGCTAGGATTACAAGTGTGAACACCACACTTGGCCCCAGTCTCGCTATTTTAAAGGAAAGAGCTTTTCAGATTCAGTACGGAAACTTGCAAAAGCCATACAGTGAATTAATATGAAATAGGCATCATCTTTGTTTTTGTTTAAGTTTTAAACAACTATTATAGGTAAAGTTCACCTTGGCCAAAACCTGTCTTCACCACTGTGGCTCCCGACTTAACCTGGGTGTTACAATTCCTGAGTCTTTTCCTTTCAGACTTTTGCCCCACGTTTATAAGCATTCATGCAAAGGAAAATCTTCATGTGTGCATGTGTTAAATAAAAGGTATCATACTGTATGTATTTTTTAAAAACTTATTTAAATTAAAAAAATCCTGTACTATGTATCTTGGAAATCTACTCCTATTACTAGACATAGAACTATCTTACACTTCATCTGATGTATGGAATCTCGTAGTACAATACATACTAATGTATTCAGCCAATCTACTTCAAAGAGTGGAGATTCCAGTTTTTTTCAATATGACTCTACTTAAAGACAATGCTGCATTAAACAACTTTCCTGTGTCCTGGCTTAAATCCTGATATTTCGTGGGAACTTAGGAACACCAATACTTTCAGTGGGAGTATGAAAGTAACTTGCCGTGAATTCTTCTTAAACATATATTATTACACTTTAAAAGTTTTTGGTGTTTTGATAGTGAGACATTCTATCTCATTATCCTTAAAATTTACTTTTTCTAGTTGCTGGGAAAGTTAAAAATATTTTCCGTGCCTATTGATAATTTATAATTTTGGGGGTCCCTTTTCTAATTTATTTATAGAAAATATGGCCAGGTGCTGTGGCTCATGCCTGTAATCCTAGTTCTTCTGTTCCCAGACCAAACCAAGGATTCAGCTGCTGTTTCTCCTGGCCCAATAATGAGATGCAGATGAACTGGTAGAGAAGGGAGTTCTTATTTCTGTAACTGGGTGCAGGGAGAAGGCATCGACGTTACCGCCAGACCAACTCAAAGTTACCAAGTTTTTCAGAGCTTATAGACTTCTAAGCTATATGTCTATGTGTAAGTGTGCAGTTACCTAAACACAAGTGATTAACTTCTCATCTCTAACTAAGGTCTGAATCCTGAAGACCTTCCTCTGGATCCTCGGTGAATTCACTTACTCTAAATGGCTCCAGGTGCTGGGATGATTATCCTTATCTTGTCTCCCACTAAATCATGGAGTTTTGGGAAATTCCTTCAGACCCCCAATAAATTTGTCTGTGGAGTTTCTTTAGAGTGCACCCCCTGACCCAGTAAAACTTGTTTAATCCTAAACAGGTTCTGTTAAGATTTCTGGCCGGGCGCAGTGGCTCACGCCTGTAATCTCAGCACTTTGGGAGGCCGAGGCAGGCAGATCACGAGGTCAGGAGTTCAAGACCAGCTTGGCCAACATGGTGAAATCCCGTCTCTATTAAAGATACAAAACAAAATTAGCTGGGCATGGTGGAATGTGCCTGTGGTCTCAGCCACTTGGGAGGCTGAGGCAGGAGAATCACTTGAACAGAAGGGGCGGAGGTTGCAGTGAGTCAAGATTGCATCATTGCACTCTAGCCTGGGCAACAAGGTGAGACTCCGTCTCCAGAAAATCCCAGAATTCCTTTGTTATCTTGTCATGCTTCAAGGCCGAGGAGAGGCCTGGACGGAACTCCTGGGCTTTCGTTACCTTCCCGCCTTTGTATACGGTGCTGGCTCTCTCAGCTTTTAATATTTCACTTCACCACTCGGTCAGTGCTGACGCAGATGCAGGGAGACCTGGCTGCCACACTGAGAGGTCGAGGCAGGAGGATCACTTAAGGCCTTAAGGAGTTTAAGACCAGCCTTCGAAACACAGCGAGACCCCATCTCTACAAATACTTAAAAAAATTGCCAGGCATGGTGGTGCGCACTTATAGTCCCAGCTACTCAGGAGGCTGAGGCAGGAAAATTGCTTCAACCTAGGAGATAGAGGTCTGCAGTGAGCTACGATTCACTGTGCTCCAGCCTAGGTGACAGAGCAAGACACTGTCTCAAAAAAAAAAAAGGGAAGATGTTACAGATATTTTTCTCCTCCCTATAACTCCGTTTTGCTTTGCTGATGGTCTATAAAACTCTTTTCAGTTATCTATATTAGTTTCTTGTGGCTGCTGAAACAAAATACCACAAAGTGGGTGACTTAAAGCGACAGTTATTCTCTCCTGGTACCAGAGACCGGAAGTCTGAGATCCAGGTGTGAGCAGGGCCAGTTCCTCCTGAGGCCTGTCTCCTGGGCTTGGAGGCACCGTCTTCTCCCTGTGTCCTCACAGGGCCGTCCCTGTGTCTGTGTTCTCATCTTCTCGCTTTATAAGACATTAGTCAGATTGGATTAAGGCCAGTCCTAGTGACCTCATTTTACCTTAATTAACTCTTTAAAGCCCCTGTCTTTAAATATAGTCACATCCTGGGGGCCAGGAGCTAAGATTTCAACATACGACTTTTTGGCAGACACAATTCAGCCTATAAAAGATGCTACTCCCTTATTTAATCAGAGGAATTGAAAATATAGCTACTTGAAAGTGCTATCCTGGCCAGGCACAGTAGCTCACACCCATAATCCCATCGCTTTGGGAGGATGAGGTGGGTTGTTGGCTTGGGTTCAGGAGTTCAAGATCAGCCTGGGCTGCATGGTAAGACCTCATCGTTACAAAAAATAGTATGTGGCTCATGTGGTGGCTCATGCCTGTAGTTCCAGCTACTTGGGAATCTGAGGCAGGAGGATGGCTTGTGCCCAGGAGGAGGAGGTTGCAGTAAGCCAAGATCCCACCACTGCATTCCAACTTGGGTGACAGAGTGAGACCCTGTGACTAAAGAAAAGAAAAGAAAAGAAAAAGGCAGGCAGGAAGGGAAGGAGGTAGGGAGGGAGGGGAGAGAGAGGAGAGAGAAAAAGAAAAGAAAAAGAAAAAGTCCTCTGCACTCCAGCTTGGGAGACAGAGCCAGACTATGTCTAAAAAAAAAAAAAAAAACCACAAAACACAGCAACAACAAAAACAACAAAAAACAGATGACTCAGGATAAGATGGACTTTCTTTCTTTCTTTCTTCCTTTCTTTCTCTTTCTTTTTCTTTCTTTCTTTCCTTCTTTCTCTCTTTCTTTCTTTCTCTTTCTTTCTTCTCTTTCTTTCCTTCTTTCTCTCTCTTTCTTTCCCTTCCTTTCTTTCTTCCTTTCCTTTCCTTTCCTTTCTCTCTCTCCTCCATCCCTCCCTCCCTTTCCTTCCTTCCTTTCTTTTTTTCTTCTCTTTGTCACAGGGTCTCATTCTGTCACCCAGGCTGGAGTGCAGTGGTGGGATCTGGGTTCCCTGCAAGCTCCACCTTGTGGGCTGAAGAAGCAATTCTCCTGCCTCAGCTTCCCGAGTAACTGGGGTTACAGGCGTGTGCTACCACATACAACTCTTTTTTTTTTTTTTTTTTTTTTTTGTAGAAATGGGGTTTTGCCATGTTGGCCAGGCTGGTCTTTAACTTGTGGGCTCAAGCAGTCCTCCTGCCTTGGTCTCTCAAAGTGCTGGGATATAGGCATGAGCCATCGCGCCCAGCCGCTGAGTCATCTGTTAATTCACTGGACTTGTACACAAATAATTTCCTTCATTCGTTGCTGTTGGCTGACCCCCGCTGTGTGGTGACTCCATAATAGGCCATCATTAACCATCATCAAATTCCCTGTGTCCTGGCTGGTGACCTCTCACTCGTCTTATAGGTGTTTCTCTGGCTTCCTCAGATACTTCCAGCATTGACATTGCTAGCAACTGTGGGTTCCCATCTGTCTTCCTTCTTTTCTAGAGCAGGACTTTTTTTTTTTTTTTAAACCATATCTTCCTTGCTCTTAAAGCATGGCTGTGCTCTTGCAATCTTTGTCTGATTCTGTGGCTTTGGCCCAAGTCCACCGTTTTGAAATGGAATCCAGAATTCGGTTCTGCGATCTTTGATCTTTCTTCTCTCTTTTCCCATTACAGTGATTCCTTCTTTTTTTTTTTTTTTTTTCCACTTAAGAGTGTCAACCAAGTTGATGCTGTGCAGACAATGCTCAGTGACGATTTATTTTTTAGTCTAAAGTAGAGGGCTACAAGTGCAGTTACGTTGCATGGATAGATTGCATAGTGGGGAAGTCCAGGCTTTCAGTGAATATATCACGAATAGTGTACATTGTACTCACTGAGTAATTTCTCATTCCTCCTCACCTTCCCACCCTTCAGAGTCTCAGGTGTCTATTATTTCATTCTCTATGTCCATGTGGACACTTTGTTTAGCTCCCACTTGTAAGTGAGAACATGCAATATTTGACTTTCTGTGTCTGAGTTACTTCACTTAAGATATGCCATCCCCCTGCCGGGCGCGGTGGCTCAAGCCTGTAATCCCAGCACTTTGGGAGGCCGAGGCGGGTGGATCACGAGGTCAAGAGATCGAGACCATCCTGGTCAACATGGTGAAACCCCGTCTCTACTAAAAATACAAAACGTTAGCTGGGCATGGTGGCGCGTGCCTGTAATCCCAGCTACTCGGGATGCTGAGGCAGGAGAATTGCCTGAACCCTGGAGGCGGAGGTTGCGGTGAGCTGAGATCACGCCATTGCACTCCAGCCTGGGTAACAAGAGTGAAACTCCGTCTCAAAAAAAAGAAAAAAAAGATATGCCATCCAGTTCCATCCGTGTTGCTGCTAAAGACTTGATTTCATCCCTTTTTATGGCCGCGTGGTATTCCATTGTGTGTGTGTGTATTATGTATATTGTTTATATATCTACATATCTCACATTTATTTAAAAACACACAGAATGGCTATATATATGTCAGATTTCTTACATATATAAATATGTGTGTGTGCATGTGTATGTGTGTGTATAATCTCACATTTTATTTTTATTTTTAAGTTCTGGGGTACATATGCAGGATGTGCGGGTTTATTACATAGGTAAATGTGTGCCATGTGGTTTGCTGCATCTATCAACCCATCACCTAGGTATTAAGCCCAGCATGCATTAGCTATTCTTCCTGATGCTCTCCCTCCCCCTGCTCTGATCCCCCAACAGGTCCCAATGTGTGATATTCCCCTCCTTGTGTCCATGTGTTCTCATTGTTCAGCTCCCACTTATAAGTGAGAACATGTGGTGTTTGGTTTTCTGTTCCTGCATTACTTCCCTGAGAATAATGGCTTCGAGTTCTATCCATGTCCCTGCTAAGAACATGATCCCTTTCTTTTTTATGGCTGCATAGTATTCCATGGTGTGTATGTACAACATTTTGTTTATCCAGTCTATCACTGATAGACATTTGGGTTGATTCCGTGTCTTTGCTATTTTAGTCTCACATTACAATCATGGCTACGGTGAGCCATGATTGTACCACTGCACTTCAGCCTGGGCAGCAGAGTGAGACCCTGCCTCTAAATGAATAAATAAATACAAATAATCTTTATTCCTTGCTAGTTGGAGAAAACATTGCACTGGTGGCCAGGACCATTTATGGTGATTCTTACTAATCTTGTTCTGGAGAGATAAAGGAGGATGGAAATGGCTAAATAAAGTGAATAGAAAGGCGATATTCTCCATTCGTCCATGTTTCTCTCACCTAACTATTGGGAAACTCTGGATTTTCCTGGTATGAACTTTATGGGAATGCTATGTAGTATATTAAGCAGTGGAGTTACAGACATGAAAACCAGAATATGATATTTTTTAAATGCCACATTGTGAGCAAGTCTAATAGAGAAAATGGACCACACTGAATGGTTAGGACATTGGCTTCACCAAACGCCCCAAGGTAGTTAGTCTCTAGAGATATTACATTTGCGAGCCTTATTGGAGGGTTGAAGTTGAGAAGATGGCCTTGGGAATTGGCTAATTTACACACACACACACACACACACACTCTCTCTCTCTCTCTCTGTCTCCTGAAAATCAGTCCTCATTTTGAATCCCAGCTCTTCAATTTACCAGCCTTGTGAAAGTCTTTTAAGCTCCATGATCCCCAATTCCCTCTCCTAGAAAATGGGAGTCATGATTAACCCTTTGAGGCAAGCAGGGTGAGCTATTTTGAGGGTCAAATGGTAACAAGTGTGTGGAAATGCCTGGGGAATTATAAAGCGCTGCAAACAATATGGCAGTGCTATTGATCTTTATTATATATTACTTGTCTTGTGGGGCAGTTCCTCAGCCTATAAAGCCTCACCAACTTGGAATCACTTGAGGATTCTAGGCAGGGAAACACCAGATTGTCCCACTCATTGCATTCCTATAACACGATCTTAATTACAGCTGCTAAACACGTCTTCCTCCAGCAAACAAGCTTGGCTGCCCTGACTGTTACAGGTCTACAGTGTTTCTTGTGCATTTTAAGGTAGACACCACAGTTGGTCCACTATGTATGAAGACAAAGTGCTTTCCAGAATAGTACCACATATAAAGTAGATCTGAGACAAACAGTTATTGAACATATACACATGCATTGATCACTGATTTATTTTACTGGCACTGGAATAGTAGGTTTTTGTTGCTATACCAACATAATTTCTTATAACTCTGCCATTAGAATTATCCTGAGCTGTATAGACCACGCATAAAATGTTGCTTTATTCTTTGTTAGCAAATATAACTTATTTGCAAATAGGTTTAAAGAATATACTGGGCTGGCCAGGAGTAGTGGCTCACACCTGTAATCATAGCACTTTGGAAAGCCGAGGTGGGTGGATCACCTGAGGTCAGGAGTTAAAGACCAGCTTGGGCAACATGGTGAAGCTCTGTCTTTACTGAAAATACAAAAAGTTAGCTGGGCATGGTGGTGTGTACCTGTAGTCCCAGCTATTTGGGTGGCTGAAGCATGAGAATTGCTTGAATCTGGAGGTGAGGTTGCAGTGAGTTGAAATCATGTCACTGCACTACAGCCTGGGCAATAGAGCGAGACTCTGTCTCGAAAAAAGAAAGAACGTGCTGGGTTTACTGGGTCATCAAAAGCAGTTTAGGTAAGTCTTCGGACCATTATTGGCCTAGCTATGAGGAAAACATTTGCTTTGCAGATGTTCTTATTTTATTCTTCTCTTCCTTAGATAATCTGAGAAGAAGCCATGAGACAAGTGCTGTGTGACTGGTGAGTTGGCAAGTTCACGAACATTCCTCACCCTCCATTTCTAGGGAGAAGGGTGCTTTGTCTAGGTTGTCTCTATCCTGGAGGATCTGGGTTAAATATGTGCTTCAAATGTTCTCTATGATTGTGGATTATCAATCATTGCTCACATTTTATTCAAGCTGTGCTTTCTATATTTTGTCTTTTATTTATTTATTTAATTTTTTTTCTTTTTTACAAAGGTGGAGTCTCACTATGTTGCCCAGGCTGGTCTCAAACTTCTGAAATCAAGTGATCCTCCCATCTTGGCCTCCCAAAGTACTGGAATTAGAGGCATGAACTGCCGTGCCTGCCCTACTTTCCATATTTTGAAGCCACAAGTAAATTCACACTGATGTATGATATCCACATCATCTTTGTTATTCTGTAATAGCCCTGCCATTCCATATTAATGATTTTTCAGTTGTAATTTCTCCTGGCTGATATTATTATTGCTACAACAGTTTCTTTTGATTACTACCTGGCTGGCGTAGATGTTTACATCTTTTCAGTTTCGAGTTTTACTTGTCATTAGGTTTTAGGTGTGTCCTTTAAGAAAAGCATATGATAGATTTTTAAAAGCTAGTTTGGGGCTGGGCGTGGTGGCTGACAGCTGTAATCCCAGCACTTTGGGATGCCAAGGTGGGCAGATCACGTCAGGAGTTCGAGACCAGCCTGACCAACATGGTGAAACCCCCGTCTCTGCTAAAAATACAAAAACTAGCCTGGTGTGGTGGCACACGGCTGTAATCCCAGCTACTCAGGATGCTGAGGCAGGAGAATCGCTTGAACTCAGGAGGCAGAGATTGCAGTGAGCTGAGATCACGCCACTGAGCTCCAGCCTAGGTGACAGAGCGAGACTCTGTCTGAAAAAGGAAAAAAAAAATGAGTTTGGGATTATTTAACAAGCAGGTAAACCCACCCACATTTGTTATACATCTTAAGATAGTTGATCTTATTTCTGTCATCTTACACACTATTTTATATTCTCAAGGTTGTTATATGGTTTTCTTTTTGCCCCTCTTGCGTTTTATGGGCTATATCAAGGCTTCTCTATTTCCTAGCTGATATGGTTTGGCTGTGTCCCCACCCAAATTTCACCTTGAATTGTAATAATCCCCACGTGTCAAGGGTGGAGCCCTGTAGACATAATTGAATCACGAAGGTGGTTTCCCCCATACTATTCTCATGGTAGTGAACGAGTCTCAAGAGATCTGATGGTTTTGTAAATGGAAGTTCCCCTGCACAGGCTCGTGCCTGCCTCCATGTAAGATGTGGCTTTGCTTCTCCTTTGCCTTCTGCCATGATTGTGAGGCCTCCCCAGCCATGTGGAACTGTGAGTCCATTAAAACTCTTTCCTTTATAAATTACCCAATCTGAGGTATGTCTTTATTAGCAGCGTGAGAGCAGACTAATACACTGGCCCATCCTCCTTCCTTCAAGTGGCCTGAAAACTACACCTCATATTTCCCTTAATCATATTCATATAATTATTATGAACTTATCAAAATTATGATGGTTAATCTGCATTTCCAGCTTCCTTTTGAAGAAAGACTGGAGAATGTCTGAACACCACCATCCTTCCCCTCTCTCTCTTCTTCCATGTAATTATTGCTTAGTTAATTCTTTACTCCTTTCCAAAATAATTATAATTAATAATATTTTCTGTCAACACATATAAAGCGTTATGAACATGTTTTATCTTTTTTCCACATCTTTTCTTATGTCTACCCTTTTATTTTTATTTTTATTTATTTATTTTTGCCATGGAGTCTTGCTCTGTCACCCAGGCTGGAGTGCAGTGGTGTGATCTCAGCTCACCATAACCTTCACCTCCTGGGTTCAAGCAATTCTCTTGCCTTAGCCTCTCGAGTAGATGGGATTACAGGCATGTGCCATCATACCCGGATAATGTTTGTATTTTTGTAGACATGGGGTTTCACTATGTTGGCCAGGCTGGTCTCAAACTCCCAACCTCAAGTGATCTGCCTACCTTGGCCTCCCAAAGTGTTGGGATTACAGGCATGAGCCACTGTACTCAGCCTGCCTACCCTTTCTTTCTAAGATAACTGCCTTTTGCTGAAAATATTCCTTAGTAGTTTTTTCATCAAGAGTTTTTGGGTTCATGTACATCCCAAATGCCCATAGTCCCTTATCATTCTTCAATGATGCACTAGAAGGGTTTGGAAGTCTGAGTCTCAGCACTCCGGAAGCAGTGGTCCTTGGTCTTCAGGCATCCACTGTGGCTGTTGGGAAGTCAGTTGACATTCCAGTTATCCTCCCATTTTAGGTTACCTGTGGTTGTGTTTATACAAGTCTCCTTGTCTCTACCATTGCCCTTTACTGAGCTAGATCTAACTGGAGATGTTTTACTTTTTTAACTGGGTTTGGTCTGGAAACTTATGTCCGTCTTCAATCCTGAAAATTCTTAGCCAAGATATCTTTCAGTATATCCTCTCCTGTCCTCATCTTTAAACCCTCTTAATGGTAGGCTGGGACTTTTTGTCCAAAACCATAGAATGTACAACACCAAGAGTGACCCCTAATTTAAACTATGGACTTTGGGAGAAAATGACGTCTCAATATAGGTTTATTGATGGTATCAGGTAATGTACCGTCTTGCTGCTGGGCGTTGACAGCGGAGGAAGCTATTACGTATGTGGGGGCAGGGCATATATGGGAACTCTCTGTACCTATGCTCAATTTTTCTGTGAAACTAAAACTGCTCTAAAAAATAAGTCCATTAAAAAAAAAAAACATGAGCTCGAGATTTAATAAAATTACTACTATTAACATTAAAAAAGGAAGTAGGCCAGATGCTGTGCCTCACGCCTGTAATCCCAGCACTTTGGGAGGCTGAGGCAGGAGGATTGCTTGAGCTCAGGACTTCAAGACCAACCTGGCCAACATAGTGAGAACCCTATCTCAATTAAAAAAATTGTTTTGACAAAAATATAAAAATGAAACAGAAGGGAAGATGGATGGACATAAAAGGATGTATGATATAATATTTGAGGTTGAATTAGTAGGACTTGGAATTGATTGAATGGAATTTGGAGTTGGTGAACCTGACTGAGGGGATATTGGTCTTCAATTCATAGTAATCATTTTTGATCAATGGCTGTTGTAGATTTTTCAGGATATTATACAATTCAGCTGTTACAAGAAGGTTCTTTTACAATCTAAAATTTAGGCCAGGTGTGGTGGCTCACACCTATAATCCCAGCACTTTGGGAGGCCGAGGCAGGCAGATCACCTGAGGTCAGGAGTTTGAGACCAGCTTGGCCAACATGGCAAACCCCATCTCTACTAAAAATACAAAAATTAGCTGGGTGTGGTCGTGCACACCTGTCATCCCAGCTACTCAGGAGGCTGAGATGGGAGGATTGCTTGAACCTGGGAAGTGGAGGGTGCCCAGATTGTGCCATTACACTCTAGCCTGGAAGACAGAAGCAGACTCCATCTAAATAAATAAATAAATAAAATAAAATTTAATACATCTATTCCAACATTGATCCACTAAAAAATAAAATAAAATTTAGTAAAATCTGCCTTTCCTTGAACTGAAAAAATTTTAAAAATTTAGCAGAATCTTAAAAATGTTCAATTTTCTTTTATAGATTTTAATTAATTTCTAGATTTTTTTTTTAAGTGTAGTTTTCTGCACCTGATTTCTTCTGTGGACATATGTTCTTGATGAACAAAAGGAGAAAACACTCTCTTTTTTTTTTTAATTTTGAGACGGAGTCTCGCTGTATCGCCAGGCCAGAGTGCAGTGGCACGATCTCAGCTCACTACAGTCTCCGCCTCCCTGGTTCAAGCGATTCTCCTGCCTCAGGCTCCCGAGTAGCTGGGAGTACAGGCGTGCACCACCAGGCCCGGCTAATTTTTGTATTTTTAGTACGGACTGGGTTTCACCATGTTGGCCAGAATGGTCTTGATCTCTTGACCTCATGATCTGCCCGCCTCAGCCTCCCAAAGTGTTGGGATTACAGGCATGAGCCAGTGTGCCCGGCTGAGAAAACATTCTCTATACACACATGTATTCAGTCCCAAAATATCAGTATTTCATCATCTAGCTCTGGATTCAGACCCAGGAAGTTGCTAGAGCTTCTGTTATCACTCCACCACGTCCACCCACTCCATGTGGCTTAGAGAAAACCTGTGAGGTTATAAAATGTATTAAAAAGTACAGCCGAACACTTGAAAAATCAGAAATGACTACCTCCTAGTCTCTGATTTTCCTTTTTTTTTTTTTTCTGAGACAAAGTCTCACTCTTGTTGCCCAGTGGTGCAATCTCGGCTCACTGCAACCTCCACCAGGTTCAAGTGATTCTCCTGCCTCAGCCTCCCAAGTAGCTGGGACCACAGGCACGCACCACCAAGCCCGGCTAATTTTGTATTTTTAGTAGAGACGGGGTTTCACCATGTTGGTCAGGCTGGTCTCAAACTCCTGACCTCAGTTATTCCATCCGCCTCGGCCTTCCAAAGCCCTGGGATTACAGCTGAGAGCCACCATGCCTGGTCTTGTTTACATTTTTATGTAATAAAATAAACAAAAAAGTTTTTTTGAGACAGGGTCTTGTTCTGTCTTACTGCAGTGCAGTGGCGTAATCATAGCTCACTGCAATCCTGACGTCTCAGGCTCAAGCAATCCCCCCATCTCAGCCTCCTGAGTAGCTGGGACTATAGGAATGCACACTGTGCCCAGCTATTTTTGTATTCTTATAGAGATGGGGTTTCACCATGCTGTCCAGGCCAGTCTCAAACTTCTGGGCTCAAATGATCCACCTGCATCGACTTTCCAAAGTGCTGGGATTACAGGCATGAGTCATTGCACCCAGCAAAATTAAATTTTTAAACCTTACCCTCAACCGTAATCACTGTTACAAAGTTTAAGCCTCTGCTATCACTAAAACAGTATGAAAAGGTGTTATAAGAGTTAAACGTCATCATGAATTGGTAAAATATGATACCATATTCGTATAGAACAATGGTCCCCAACATTTTTGGCACCAGGGACCGGTTTTGTGGAAGACAGTTTTTCCACGGACAGGAAGGGGATGCAGAATCGTTTCAGGATGATTCAGGCACATTACATTTATTGTGCACTTTATTTTAATTATCATTACATTAAAATACATAATGAAATAATTATACAACTCACCATCATGTAGAGTAAGTGGGAGCCCTGAGCTTGTTTTCCTGCAACAGGATGATCCCATCTGGCGGTGATGGGAGACAGTGACAGATCATCAGGAATTAGATTCTCATAGGAGCGCACTTCCTAGATCCTTTGCATTCACAGTTCACAGTAGGATTCATGCTCCTATGGGAATCTAATGCCTCCGCTGATCTGATAGGAGGCAGTGCTCAGTCAGTGACGCAAGCGACAGGGAGTGGCTGTCAACACAGAGGAAGCTTCATTCACTTGCCCGCCACTCACCTCCTGCTGTGTGACTTGGTTCCTAACAGGCTTCGGACCAGTACTGGTCCATGGCCAGGGGACTGGGGATCTCTGGTATAGAACATTACTTTTTTGCCAGGCACGGTGGCTCACACCTGTAATCCCAGCACTTTGGGAGGCCGAGGCAGGTGGATCATGAGGTCAAGGGATCAAGACCATCCTGGCCAACATGGTGAAACCCCATCTCTACTAAAAATACAAAAATTAGCTGGGTGTGGTGGCAGGCACCTATAACCTCAGCTACTCGGGAGGCTGAGGCAGGAGAATTGCTTGAACCCAGGAGGCGGAGGTTGTAGTGAGCTGAGATCACGCCACTGCACTCCAGCCTGGTGACAGAGTGAGACTCCGTCTCAAAAAAAAAAAAAAAAGAACATTACTTTTTTAAGAAAAAAAATACTAGTTTCTGAGTAAGCCAACACAGGTACAGTGAGAATTGATAACAAATATCACTATTTCATATTTTACGTTATCTAAAATGTAAATGTTAATTGATAGTGCATGGTTTTTTGCTTGCTCGTTTATTTGCTTATTTCTAAAAATACTTACAGGAGCTGCTGGCTGTCGATGTCCCTGTGCTGCTTGTTTTGCGGTGTTGATGGCACATTTACGACAAGAAACTCCAGACCCAACATCGTCCTGCTGATGGCAGATGACCTTGGAGTGGGGGATTTGTGCTGCTATGGTAACAACTCAGTGAGGTACAGATGGACTCTGACCCCTCCCTGTATGTGGCAGTTGCCCAGGTCACAGTGCTCATGTCTTTGCCATTGCAGAGAAGGGTTTCTGGAGAGAAGGTATTGTCTGATTTTTTCAGCAGGAAAAGCTGAGGTTACCAGGGAAAATTGCAAAATGCTTAGCATCCCAGTTCCCTTAGTTTCTAGCCATTGGTGGTGGTATTTTCATCGTTGTGCAAAATTCACATTAAAAAGTTGGCCTTTTTTGGCCAGGCATGGTAGGTCAAGCCTGTAATCCCAGCAGTTTGGAAGGTCAAGGTGGGAGGATTGCTTGAGCCCACGAGTTTGCGATCGGCCTGGGCAACATAGAGAGACCGCATTTCTACAAGAAAGCTTTAAAAATCGACCAGGAAGTAGTGGTGTGTGTCTGTGGTCTCAGCTACTCAGGAAGCTAGGGCAGGAGGATCACCTGAGCCAGGGAGACTGAGGCTGCAGTGAGCTATGATCCCACCACTGCACTCCAGCCTGGGTGACAGAGGGAGACCGTTTCAAAAAAAAAATTCACCTTTTAACTATTTTAAAGTGAACAATTCAGTGGCATTTTGTACATTCGCAGTGTTGGACAGCCATCACTTCTGTGTAGTTGCAGAATTTTTCACCACCCCCCAACGAAGACCCCCATTTCCCATCCTATCCCCATGCCCTGTTAAGCCCAAAGGGAGCCTCTGCCTCTATGGATTTGTCTCTTCTTGGAATTTCATATACAAATAATCATATACAGTATTTTCTCAGGCTGCCATGACAAAGGTCCACAGACTGGGTGGCTTAGCTAACGTCAGCTTATTCTCTCACAATCCTGGAGGCTGAAGTTCAAGATCCAGGTGTGAGCGGGGCTGGCTCCTCCTGAGACCTCGCTCCTGGGCTTGGAGGTGCTCTCTTCTTCCTGTGTCCTCACAGGGTCGTCCCTCTGTGTGTGTCTGTGTCCTCACCTCTTCTTATGAGGGCACCAGTCCTATCGGATGAGGGTTCACTTTAATGACCTCATGCTACCTTAATCGCCTCTTCAAAGACTCCATCTTCAAATACAGTCACATTCTGAGGTCCTGGGGGTTAGGACTTCAGCATAGGAATTTGGGAGGGACATAATTCAGCCCAATTCATATGATATGTAGTCTTTTTTGTCTGGTTTCTTTCACTTAGCGTAATGTTTTCAAGGTTCATTCATATTGTAGCCTGTGTCAGTTCGTCATTCCCTTCCATGGCTGAATAATTTTTCATTATATAGATATACCACATTAGTCTACAGTTTTAAAAATAACTTCCTTGAATTATTTCTAAAGTCTCTGGTACCCAGGGCTCTTTATTTCTCTACTCTCTATTGATAGACCAATCTGGCTCCTGTGAAAATCCATAGCATCTTTTAGTATGGATTTAAATAACACTGTTCCTTCTTGGAATGCAGATCACAGGCTAGTGCTGTATTTTAAGTATATTTGTTGATTGAAAGTCATTGGTCTCCTTCTTATTGTTTTCTTTCTTTCTTTCTTTCTTTCTTTCTTTCTTTTTTCTTTCTCTTTCTCCTTTCTTTCTCTCTCTTTCTTTCATCTTTCTCGCTTTCTTTCTTTTTCTTTTTTTTGAGACAGGATCTCACTCTGTCAGGCAGACTGGAGTGCAGTGGCATGATCTTGGCTCACTGCAGCCTTGACCTCCCAGGCTCAAGTGATCCTCACTCCTCAGCCTCCTGAATAGCTGGGATTACAGGCATGAGCCCACACACCCACCTGATTTTTTGTGTTTCTTTGTGTTTCTTTTTGTAGAGGTGGGGTTTTGCCATATTGCCCACCCTGGTCTTGAACCTCTGAACTCAAGTGTTTAGCCCCTCTTGGCCTCCCAAAGTGCTGGGGTTATAAGCATGAGCCACCATGCCCAGCCTTTATTATCATCTTTCTGTGGGATTATGGGAAAAAAAAGTCATACACATGGGATGAAGATTGGGTATGGTTTAGCTTACGGGAGAACAGGCACATCTTTCTTTTTTTTAACCTGTAGAATTCTATAAGTTTTACAAAATTTTTACAACATTTTGAAGACCTTAAAATATTAGACAAACAAAATGGAAATAAACTCCAAAATGTCACAATTTGATTATAAAATAGGTCAATTTTACTGTAAGATATACATTAATGGGAGGCTGAGGTGGGAGGATCATTTGAGGCCAGGAGTTTGAGACCTGCCTGAGTAAAATAGCAAGACCTGTATCTCTGCATACAATTTTAAGGCCAGGCGTGATGGCTTACACCTGTAATCCCAGAACTTTGGGAGCCTGGGGCGAGCGGATCACCTGAGGTCAGGAGTTAGGGACTAGCTTGGCCAACATGGCGACACCTCATCTCTACTAAAAATACAAAAAATAGCTGGGTGTGGTGGCTCACACCTGTAATCCCAGCTACTTGGGAGGCTGAGACAGGAGGATCACTTGAACCCAGGTGGCAGAGGTTGCAGTGAGCCAGGATCACACCACTGCACTCCAGCCTGGGCAAAAGAGTGA
Organism: Sapajus apella; assembly: GCF_009761245.1. Classification (NCBI taxonomy): domain Eukaryota; kingdom Metazoa; phylum Chordata; class Mammalia; order Primates; family Cebidae; genus Sapajus; species Sapajus apella. Next base: position 819,354 of record NW_022437112.1, on the reverse strand, counting down.
GACTCTGTCTAAATAAAATAAAATAAAATAAAATAAAAATTTAAATAAATTAGTAGGTCATGGTGGTGCACACCTGTGGACCTAGCTACCTGAGAGGCTGAGGTGGGAGGATCACTTGAGCCCAGGGAATTCAAGCTTGCAGTGAGCTATGATTGCACCACTGTACTACACCCTGGGCAAGAGAGCAAGAGGCTGTCTCTTAAAAAAATATGAAACACATTAAAATTTTACTTAATCTAAATTACCTATTAATTTTATGTCCTTGATAAGAACAAATTGGCTAACTTTTCCATTGAAATGCATTTTTTTCTTAGACTCACAAAACTGTATTACACAGTGATCTGTATTCATTTGTAATAGTTTTGACTGAATATATATTTTATACTTACATTTCCATTTGCTTCTAACCATCAATGCATCTAAGGAGGTAATCAGATTAAAGTTTTAAAAAGATGGATTTTAGGTTTACCAGAAATCTAAGGAAGTACTCAGGTTAAAGTTTTTAAAAGATGGATTTTAGGTTTACCAGAAATAGAGTCAACTTGACCCAAAATAGAATAGCTTTGAGCCTTAATCATTGTATTGAGAATTTTCAGAAACTCACCTGCTGAATTCTTCTTCGGTCTGTAGCACACCTAACGTTGACCGCCTGGCAAGTGAGGGAGTGATGCTCACCCAGCATCTTGCAGCTGCTTCCATGTGCACCCCAAGTCGGGCTGCCTTCCTGACCGGCCGGTACCCCATCAGATCAGGTGAGGCAATAAAGAGGCAGCAACATTTCAGTATCACCAGAATGTATTATGATGATTAGTTTTTGAAAATCTTTATAAGAATTCTCAAACGGTCACTCAGAGTATTAGGAATCTAAATTCAAAGGGGGATGTTATCCCTTGGACAGCTTAAACAGGTGTGCCTCTCACTGGGTACCACCACACCTGCCCATCTCTGTGCATATAGTGACAGAGTTTAGGCCTCTTGGGGCAATTTGCCAACTTATGGTGAACACTCCCATTTTCAGGTACTTGTGCTGAGATTTCCCAAGAGGCTCCAATGTCTTAAGCTAGCAGAGGCTGTGCAGTGGCTCTGAGATAAGTGGATCTAATCCATCTCCGAGAATGAGATTGGAAAACTAGACACAGTTGGGAAAAAAGTATAACTGAGAAAACAAAAAGAAAATGACACTTTTACATATTCCGTTACTTGACCCCGTAATTTCAAGATTTAGACTTGCTAAATTGATATAATGACAATTAAATGTTTTCCTTTGCAGCTTAGCTTAGAATCAATACCTACAAACATCCACTCAAAATCAATATTATGAACAACAATTTTTATATCCAGCTAAAATACAGAGGTGGCCTTAGACACAACTGAAGTATTCATGGTTATCAGCCTCTATGTGAAATATTGCCCCATACTGCTGTATTTTATTTAATTCTGGTATTTGTTTGTCATAATTTTACTATACCTGTCTTCACAGCTTAATTTTTCAGTGAAAAATTTTTCTGTATGACTTTTCTTCCAAGTAGTAGGTTTTCATCCAATACACTTGAAGAATGAACTAATTAGGTTAATGAGAATTATACTAAAATTAAGAGCAAACATTGAAAGTTTTTGTCTCATAAATATTGTTATATTATTATCTATTTTTGTTGCCTATTGACCTTCTTTCATGATTCAAGATTTTCCATTTTGTTCAAAACTGTTTGGCTTCTAGGTAAGTAGTCTCTGTATAACACAGTATCATGTATGGAAAGGGATAAAGATATGAATCTGTATAAGTTTCCAAAAAAATCACACTTATAATTTCAGAATTTTTTTTTGAGATAGACTATTGCTCTGTCATCCAGGCTGGAGTGCAATGGTGTGATCTCAGCTCACTGCAATCTCCACCTCCCTGGTTCAAGTGATTCTTCTGCCTCAATTCCCAAGTCATTGGGATTACAGGCATGCACCACCACGCCTGGCTAATTTTTGTATTTTTAGTAGAGATGAGGTTTCACCACGTTGGCCAGGCTGGTATCGAACTCCTGGCCTCATGTAATCCAACCACCTTGGCCACCCAAACTGTTGGGATTACAGGAGTAAGTTACCATGCCTGGTGTAATTTCAGAAAATTTTAAGTATTGAGTACAGTGAAATAAAATTTATTTTTAAAAATTAAGAAAAAAATTAAGTGATTGGTGGTCATTGCCATGTGTATATTTTTAATCATTTGACACAAACTGTTCAGTTTAATTCATTCTACTTATCAAAAATTTCAGCAAAACAGTTCAACGCCAAGATAACAGTCTAATACTTCCCTTAATGAAACTGTTTCTCTTTCCTATCGATGACGCTATGTAGAGTCTACTTTCTTCTTCTTCCAAGGTAGGACCCTGAAATACTTTTTTTCTTTTGAGATGGAGTTTCAAACTTGTTGCCCAGGCTGGAGTGCAATGGCATGATCTTGGCTCACTGTGACCTCTGCCTCCCAGGTTTAATCAATTCTCCTGCCTCTGTCTCCTGAGCAGCTGGGATTATAGGCACCTACTACCATGCCCAGTTAATTTTTGTATTTTTAGTAGAGACAGGGTTTCACCATGTTGGCCAGACTGATCTCCTGACCTCAGGTGATTTGTCTGCCTTTGCCTCCCAAAATTCTGGGATTACAGGCATAAGCCACCAAGCCTGGCCTGAAATTATCATTTATTTATTTCTTGTTGATCTTCACTTGTGGTTTTCTTGTAAATTCCTTTTAAACTATAGGTGTGTAAATTCATCTACCAGTATAAATCTACATAAGACAATACGGAGGCCAGGCATGATGACTTACACCTGTAATCCCAGCACTTAGGGAGGCCAAGGCGGGTGGATCACTTGAGGCCAGGAGTTAGAGACCAACCAGCCTGGCCAACATGGTGAAACCCTGTTTCTACTAAAAAACAAAAATAGCCGGATGTGTGGCAAACACCTGTAATTCCAGCTCCTCGGGAGGCTGAGGCACAAGAATTGCTTGAACCTGGAAGGCAGAGTTTGCAGTGAGCCAAGATTGTGCCACTGCAATCCCGCCTGGGTGACAGAGTGAAACTCCATCTCCTATACACACACACACACACACACACACATATATATGTATGGAAAAGACATTGTCACTGCAACACTTCTTCATTTCAGATTCTCAATGACACATTTAAAAATGTATTTATACCCAGCTAAATATCCAAGTATTTATACCCAGCTAAAAGACAATGGTGTCCTCAGATACTATTGAAGCATTGAAGGTTATCAGCCTCTACATGAAAAGCTAATGAAAGTTGTTTGTTGTTAGTCTGAAATTTATATGAATATAACTGAGTGTCCCATGTTTATTCTGGCAACCCTAATTCCAAGGTAATGTTTGCATTTAGCAAGCGGGAAAAGGAGAGTCAAGGACATATAGCCAGAAAGGCAACAGAAAACTTGGGGAAGAATGGCTTTGAGGAGGTGCAGGAGGAGAGAATTTTAAGCATGTTGCAATGAATCTGCTAGTAGCAAAGACTATGGTGCTAACCCATTGACGTCTGTGAATTTAGGGATGGTGTCTCCCTACAACCTGAATCGTGCCCTCACGTGGCTCGGTGGATCAAGTGGTCTTCCTACCAATGAAACGACTTTTGCCAAGCTGCTACAGCACCGTGGCTACCGCACGGGACTCATAGGTATGGCCCTGGAACTCTGACAATAGAAACATGATCCTGCAGCCTCCCTGTCATAGCGTCTAAGGTGTTTCTGGGGATGTTGGCTCTATGTGTGACAGTTCACTGACTTCTCTTTGAGATAAGACACTTGAAGAAGAAATTGATCACACATTGATTGAGGATGTCTAGAATCAAGGGCATAATCTTGGAAAAACAATAAGAACAGAAAGCAAACAAGTGTACCCAAAGTTGCCCCTAAAATGAAGTATTGTGTTGGAGGGATACGACGTTTGTGATACCATTAACAGCAGAAAAACTAGTAAATTTGTAGAGTACTGTTGAAATTGAGAACTTAAAGCATGAAGAGTTGTCAAATGGAGGCAATTGCTGGTCGATTTAGATCACATAATATTCTATGCCCTTTTGGAGTGGGGTGGACATGAGCTTGTGAGGGAGCCTTTCACCAAAAAATAAGCTTGTTTGTAGAATTACAGCCTTAGAAGATATTCCTCTGAATGACTTTTGTGACCAAATCTTTTTGGGAAATGCTACCCAAAAGCATTGTATGGTTCACTGTTTTGGAGGATTTTTTTTTCTTTTTTTTTTTTGAGATGGAGTTTCACTCTTGTTGCCCAGGCTGGAGTGCAATGGCACAATCTCGGCTCACCACAACCTCTGCCTCCCGGGTTCAAGCAATTCTCCTGCCTCAGCCTCCCGAGTAACTGGGATTACAGGCATTTGCCACCATGCTCAGCTCATTTTGTATTTTTAGCAGAGACAGGGTTTTTCCATGTTGGTCAGGCTGTTCTTGAACTTCTGACCTCAGGTGATCCGCCCACCTTGGCCTCCCAAAGTGCTGGGATTACAGGCGTGAGCCACCACACCCGGCCCTGTTTTTGAGGATTTTTAATGTGAATTATAAGCCACAGCTCTGAGATATCCTCAGCTAAAAAAATGTTTCCATCAATAGGGCATGTATTCCCATGCAACCCCCAGCAGAATCCTGTGAATAATTCTCTAGATCAGCTTTGCAGTGTTCACATTGTCAGAGCATGGGATTCAGATCTGACTCTACCACTATTAATTAATGTGACTCAGGCTTCTAAATGTGACTCAGGCTCAGATCTGTAATCCCAGCACTTTGGGAGACTGAGACAGAATTGCTTGAGGCCAGGAGTTCAAGACCAGCCTGGGCCACCATAGCAAGACCCTGGGTCTACAAAAATAACATTTTAAAATTAGCTGGGTGTGGTAGCACACATCTATAGTCCCAGCTACTCAGGAGGCTGAGGTGGGAGGATCGCTTGAGCCCAGGAGTTCGAGTCTGCAGTGAGCTAAAATCATGCCACTGCACTCCAGCCCGGGCAACAGAGCAAGACCCTGTCTCTTAAAAAAAAATCTAGATAATGTGTTTTCTATTCATAATAAAGGGTCTGGGAATGTTGAACACAATAATGTGTGCAGACAAATCAGAGCATGACCTGGCCCCCTCACATATGTGCTTGATCAAAGGAATTACTTGCATCATCAGAATCATTTGGCTCTTGATGAAATTCTTTGGCTAGTTTGTCATCCCTAGCTTGGGGACCTAGAAGAGGTGTTCCATCTAGAAAATCTCTATTACATTTCAGTGAGATGGAATGAGAGGGTCGGAAGGCACTGCTAGATAAAAGCATGAATGTGTAAGGTGCCCTGGAAATCCTTGCTATTGTCCCCACCAAACAACCAAGACATCGATTCTGGCTTCCTAGCAAGCTCCAGATACCTGGGGAGTTTCTAATTGCTCATGAGGTTGTTTGGTATCAAGCAAAAGGTTTCTTCTGAATCCAACACTAGGCTCCTCTCCTTGTAGCAAGCAAAGAGGTTCGTGCTGCCTGGTTTTGTCTGAAAGAGGCATATGTTAGGGAGAAGCCTGTTGGCGGCATGTCTACACCAGCGAAGTATTTGGGAATACCAAGAAAAAACCATGATGACAACAGACTGAGAGTTATGTTCGACTTTTTCAAAGGGAAGCCCACATTCCAGAGACCGATCAGCCTGAGTACTGCCACACTGCCATGCTACTATTTTATTTTACTTTTAGGCAAATGGCACCTGGGCTTGAGCTGCGCCTCTCGGAATGATCACTGCTACCACCCGCTCAACCATGGTTTTCACTACTTTTATGGGATGCCTTTCGGACTTTTAAGTGACTGCCAGGCGTCCAGGAAGCCAGAACTGCACCGCTGGCTCAGGATCAGACTGTGGGTCTCCACGGCACTCGTTGGCCTCGTTCCTTTTCTGCTTCTCATTCCCAAGTTTGCCCGCTGGTTCTCGGTGCCGTGGAAGGTCATCTTTTTCTTCGCTCTCCTTGCCTTTCTGTTTTTCACTTCCTGGTATTCCAGTTATGGATTTATTCGGCGTTGGAATTGCATCCTTATGCGGAACCATGAAATTATCCAGCAGCCGATGAAAGAGGAGAAAGTAGCTTCCCTCCTGCTGAAGGAAGCGCTTGCTTTCATTGAAAGGTATTTAGTCATTTCTTGCCTGATTTCCTGCATGGAAATTTTATGTTTATTTCATAGCAGGTCATCACATCACACCTTGATAATACAGGCCTTTAAAAATCTTTTGGACAGAATGTTCGGTATTTGGTTTTCTGTTCCTGCATTCATTTGCTTAGAATAATGGCCACCAGCTACATCCATGTTGCTGCAAAGGACATGCTCTCATTCTTTTTCATGGCTGTGTAGTATTTCATGGGATACAATGGGAGCTAAACATTCAGCCTCCATCGATGTAAACATGGAAACTTCTAGAGGAGAGAGGAAGACAGGTAGACATGTGTTGGAGACTACCTACTGGGTGCTATGCTCACTGTCTGAGCACAGTATACCCATGTAACAGACCTGCACATGCACCTCCTATATCTAAAATAAAAGCTGAGGAAAAAACGTTTTAGGTGACATTTATGGTAGACTTGAATCTCCTCTTAGGTTGAATAAAATAGTTAAATTTCCTGCAAATTTTGAGTGCTCAAAAGGCAAAAAAAAAAAAAAGCCATATTTTTTTGCTCACTTGCCCATATTTAACGTTTTAATATTTTTACTTTTTGGGACAGGATCTCCCTCTGCCACCCAGGCTAAAGTGCAGTGGTGTGAACATGGCTCACAGCAGCCTCCACCTCCTTGGCTCAAGTGATCCTCCCACCTCAGCCTCCGGAGTAGCTGGGACTACAGGCACACACACTATGCCTGGCTGATTTTTGTTTTCTTTTGTAGAAACAATTTTGTCATGTTGCCCATGCTGGTCTCAAACTCCTGGGCTCAAGTGATCTGCCCACCTCAGCTTTCCAAAGCGCTGGGATTACACTGTGTCTGGCCACTTACCCCTTTTTAAAAAACAAAAAACTAGGCCAGGTGCAGTGGCTCACACCTGTAATCCCAGCACTTTGGGAGGCCGAGGCAGGCAGATCACAAGGTCAGGAGTTCAAGACCAGCCTGGCCAACATGGTGAAACCCCATCTCTATTAAAAATACAAAAATAAGCTGGGCGTGATGGCTCGTGCCTATAATCCCAGCTACTCCAGACGCTGAGGCAGAAGAATCGCTTGAACCAGGACCCAGGAGGCGGAGGTTGCAGTGAGCTGAGGTCACGCCACTGCACTCCAGCCTGGGCTAGAGTGAGACTCCGTCTAAGAAACAAAACAAAACAAAACAAAACCCAAAACAACAACAACAAAAAAACCTGGAGTTACATATTTTAGTCTACATTGCTTCAGTGTGGATTGTTATCTAAATTGATTAAACTTGGAGGGTAAATATTTTTTTCTCTGTCTCAGACACAGCTGGAAGAGCTCTCTGTCCATGAACTTTTGGGAAGTGGCTCTGTATTTATAGAAACCTGGTTTTAACTTTTCTATGTTCAATACAAGCTATGCAGGCATGACTGTAATGAGCGCTCATCACCCCATACCAGTTCACTTCTACATTACAAATTATTATTAATATTATTTGGAGACAGGGTCTCACTCTGTCACTCAGGCTGGAGTGCAGTGGTGCAATCATAGTTCACTGTAGCCTCAAACTCCTGGGCTCCAGTGATCCTCTCACCTCAGCCTCCTGAGTAGCTGGGACCACAGGCACACATGACCACACCCAGTTAATTTTATAAAATTATTTTTTCGTAGAGACAGGGTCTTGCTATGTTGCTCAGGCTGGTCTCAAACTTCTGAGTTCAAGCAATCCTCCTGCCTCCACCACCCAAAATACTGGGATTACAGGCGTGAGCCACTGTGCCAGCCTAGATTATAAATTAGAGGCACATTCAAATTGTTGGTGTAGAGTAATGAAACTCTACTGTTTGTCACCTTCCTTAGTGGGGCTGACAGGGAGGGGAGAGGGGAGGACATACTGTTACTCTACCAGGCTGAAGGGCACGCAGGGGAATATCCTTCACTCATATGCCCCTGTGCACACCGGGTTATTTATGCCAACACAACCACAAGAACGGTGATGTGGCCACCCAGCCAGCTCTCCGTTCACCTTACCTGCCCCTCCCGTCCCAACGCGTTTGCTTGGGCTAGCTTTGTGTGAATTTATTCAATCTCCATCTCCCTCCCTTCTTTCTATGCTGGTTGTAAAAATGTGTAAAGCAGTAGCTTTAGAATGACTGCATGTGACATTAAAAAGCAGAACACAAGGTCAGGCATGGTGGCTCATGCCTGTAATCCCCGCACTTTGGGAGGCTGAGGCAGGAGGATTGCTTGAGCCCAGGAGTTTGAGACCAGCCTGGGCAATATAGTGAGCTCCCATGTCTACACAAAATTTCAAAAATTATGCAAGCTTGGTGGTGTGTACCTGTTGTCTCAGCTCCTGGGGAGGATGAGGTGGGAGGATCACTAGAGCCTAGGAGGTCGAGGCTTCAGTGAGCTGTGATTGCACCACTGTACTCCAACCTGGGCAACAGAGTGAGACTTTGTCTCAAAATAAATAAATACATAAAATGCAGAACACAAAAAGCAAGATGTAAATGAGGGGAATTGATTTCTCTCTTGTGGTAGGCAGGCTATAGATACAGTGAGGTTATTCACACCTTAGCTTTTATCTTGTTCTCTGCCATCCTGTGTGAGCAGCTTCATGGCCCAAAGTGAATGCCAAGGCTCCAGCCATCAGACTTATGTTCCAGGAACCATGAAGGAGGTGGAAGAAAGAAAGAAGGGAAAATGGAGAGTAAGGAGCATCAAATCCTTACTGAGGCACATCTGGGTGTGTCCTTAAGATATGATTCTTCTAAACTCATACCTAAAAAACACTTTGAGATAATAGATGAGGAGAATTCATATTTTTTAATCCATTCAACAAAGATTAAAAGATTTATTAAGCTGCTACTTTATGTCAGAAGCTAAACTGGACCCAAGAGAGTATAAAATGAACTGCATTAAACATTTTTTTTTTGTTAAGACAGAGTCTCACTGTGTTGCCCAGGCTAGAATGCAGTGACGTGTTAATAGCTTACTGCAGCCCCCACCTCCCAGGCTAAAGTGACTCCCTTGCCTCAGCCTCCTGAGTAGCTGGGATCACAGGTGTGCCATTACATGCAGCTGTATTTTTGTATTTTTTGTAGAGACGGGGTCTTGCCATGTTGCCCAGTCTGGTCCTGAACTCCTGGGCTCATGCAATCCTCCTGCCTCAGCCTCCCAAAGTGCTAAGAATATAGGCATGAGCCATCGTGCCTGGCTACATTAAACATTTTCCTGGGAACACAAATGTTCTGTTATCCATCACTCCTCCTCATATCCTTTCAACAGAAATCTTGTGGCATTGTCAACTTACAGGAGTGGTATTGTCATCTAAAGTACATCTACTATCAGATCTTTTCATCAATGCAGAATCACATTTAAAGGGCGGAAATGACTTTAGCTGTGAAGGTAATTTTGCTAACTTTCTATCCCTCAGGTACAAACGGGAGCCTTTTCTCCTCTTTTTTTCCTTCCTGCATGTACATACTCCACTCATCTCCAAAGAGAAGTTTGTTGGGCACAGTAAATACGGCAGGTACGGGGATAATGTGGAAGAAATGGATTGGATGGTGGGTAAGTATTCCGTGATGCAACTGTAAATATCTCAAGTGTAGGCTACAGGAAACAAACCTAGTCTCAAACAATGTCCAGGCCCTCGCGTAGCACAGATACCTGACAAGTATTTGTTTCATCCCTGAATTGAATTAAAAGCTGGCTTTTAGTTGTTCATCGATGCCAGTAAAATATATTCCCCAAGATAAGTGTCACAGTTTGTAAATACAGGTTTTCCCATCTTTAAGATAAAGACAGCCACTTTTCAGAAAAAACTCATTGGCAAGATAAATAAAGTTGCACTGTAAAGAATATCGTAATTCCTGGCCAGGCACCCAGTGGCTCACACCTGTAATCCCAGCATTTTGAGAGGCCTTGGCGAGCAGATCACTTGAGGTCAGGAGTTCTAGACCAATCTGGCCAACATGGTGAAACCCCATCTCTACTAAAAATACAAAAATTAGCCAGGCGTGATTACGTGGGCCTGTAGTCCCAGCTACTCGGGAGGCTGAGGCAGGAGAATCGCTTGGATCCAGGAGGCAGAGGTTGCAGTGAGCCGAGAACGGACCATTGCACTCCAGCCTGAGCAACAGAGTGAGAGCCTGCCTCAAAAAAAAAAAAAAAAAAAAAAAAAAAAAAAAAGAATAAAGGAAAGTCAGTGCTACCAGGCAGGCATTTAAGCAGAAATGGGGGCAAAAGAGGGAATGTATTAACAGGAAAAACTTAAGGCTTAAAGGGAGCTAATCCCTGACATCAAACCTCTTCTAAGCTTGTTGAGCTAAAGCAAAGCTCTGTATTTATTAATCTAATCTTTGCTGTGGGATGTGTGTATGTCGGTGTATACATATACTCACCCAGTTACAGTTATTTTATTTGCATGGTATAAATCACAAATCACTTTCATGCATAATACTACAGCCAGGTTTAGTATGAGTTAAACTATACACACGTACCATATGTTATACACACACATATATATATACACGCACACGCCACATGGTTTATATGTATATACACGTTATGTTTTATATATATACACATAGTACTGTACGTTGCATATATACACATATAATATATACAGTGTAATTCCTCGGTAATGAAATACAAACACTGAAATGTGTTACAGTTAAAAACAGCTATAACTTGGGAGGCCGAGGCGGGTGGATCACGAGGTCAAGAGATCGAGACCATCCTGGTCAACATGGTGAAACCCTGTCTCTACTAAAAATACAAAAAATTAGCTGGGCGTGGTGGTGCGTGCCTGTAATCCCAGCTACTTAGGAGGCTGAGGCAGGAGAATTGCCTGAACCCTGGAGGCGGAGGTTGTGGTGAGCCGAGATCGCGCCATTGCACTCCAGCCTGGGTAACATGAGTGAAACTCTGTCTCAAAAAATAAATAAATAAATAAAAAATAAAAACAGCTATAACATTGTAGCCTTAATGTAATTAGATAATGGGAATTTTTTTCTTTGCTTCTTTTGAAATTGCTTACTGTAGTTGTACTTTTAGCCAAAGGACAGTGTCCTGCAAAGGGAATTTCTGTTAAAGTCTATATCTGAGTACTTATCACTAAGAAATAATTATGTTTGTTTTATAATACATGTAAATACATGATGAAGACGTGTTACAAAAGCTAGCGATTGCATCAGTAAATGGCGAGTATTACTTTACGCTGGAGAAATGATGAGCAGCTATTTTTCTGCATAACATCTCCCAAATATTCTGACTTTTCTGCATCATTTCTTATAAAATTTCTACCGAAATAAAGACATATGGAAAGTCAGACAGATATCTCTGTGGGTATTATTTTCCTATTTAACAACATGAGCATAAAACTCAAAGGTTTAGTAAGTTATTAACTTTACTCAAAAGTAAGTCATAACAATACTATGCTCGTGCAAATGCAAATACAGCGAGCAAAATGAACTTAAGGAATCTTGAAGAATTCAGTAACATTTTAAACTTTCCGATCAAAGAAACTTGTGCCTATTAATCAGTTTTTCTTTTTAAGAGACAGGGTCTCACTCTTTTGCCCAGGTTGGCTGGAGTGCAGTGGTGCAATCACAACTCACTGCAGCCTTGACCTCCTGGGCTCAGGTGACCCTCCCACCTCAGCCTCCCGAACAGCTGGGACTACAGGTGTGGGCCACCATGTCTGGCTAGTGTGTGTTTGTGTGTGTGTGTGTGTGTGTGTGTGTGTGTGTGTGTTTTGTAAAGAAGGAGTTTTGCCATCTTGCCCAGGCTGGTCTTGAACTCTTGGGCTCAAGGAAACATCCCACCTCGGCCTTCCAAAGCGCTGGGATTACCTGTGTGAGCCACCGCGCCTAGCCCTGATCACTTTCCATTACTGGTTTCTTTTCAGGTGCCTTTGGTAGGAGGTCTTGTAAGTGACCTATTACCATTAGTATTTATATATTCATATGTATCTGTCTAGATACACTTTAGACACTATATGGACAATTATTTACATATATATTTGTTTTGAAACAGAAAAATAATTTGCAGCTATATTTGTGCAGTACAAATTACAAATCACTTTTATGATTTTTTTATACTATAGCCAGATCTAATGTGAATTAACAATTTACATCTAATTATTCTCCTCCCAGAAAGCCTTTATAATCTTTCATCTTACAAACTCTGGGCTGAAAAAAATCTTAATCTCTAATGATAACATTTCTAAAAAATAGTATACGTCACTTCTAAAACAAATGACTTTTGAGCAATAGATAATGAAGATGAATGAGTTTACATAGAAACAGTTCTCCGTACAGCATTTTCTTTCATCTTTGAATGGGACAAGATCATAGCACAGAATGACCTGGTGTAAATTAGAAATGCAGCGTGCATCTGGCCCAGGGTGATGTTATCTGTTGATTCGCAAATGCTCAACAGCGGAAACTAAATCAATGTTGTTTGGAATTTTGCTAGATCAGCTTTCTACTTATTATTCTTAAAAACTGTCCTCCTGAGGGATTGTCAACACATCACAGACAGTGTCTGCTAAGCCTAGTGCAGGATTGTCATTAGATCTTCACCGTAACCTGAACAGCAAGGGTAACCTGTGATTTCCATGTAGACTTCAGGTAGCAGCCAGGACAGCAGAGTGTCTGAGAGAGGAGACACTGTGCCCTGGAGTACGGGAATGGCTTTGCTGATGTGTTCCTGGAGATGTCATTTTGCAAACTGTATTTTTTTAAATTAACGTTCATCAGTTTATTTAACTGCTGGGCCTAATTGGCACTGTTTGAATTGTTTGAAGCAATGATGACATTACACATTATTACATGATTTGTATAATAAAATATACTTGATTATATATTAAGTAATAAAATAATGAACATATTATACAATTTAATTATATAATAAACCAATACTTTGTATATTATATATAAACTATTCTAGATTTTAAATTAATATAGTGTATTTAATATATTTAATATTTATAATATATTTATAATTACATCAATATAAGATTAATTAATATAATAATATGTGACACATATACAATTATCTAAAATAACACAGTGCATATTTCTATAAATGATAAATTTATGATAAAATTTTATATATTAGATATGTTATAAAATTTAATATATTTATTATATAGTATATATTTATTACATATATTCATATTTTATCTTATACGTAATATATTTTCTTATATTTTGTATAAACATATAATTTTACGTGTTACACTGATACACAAAATACTATATTATAAAATAATACGTTATATAATTATATAACAATTTTTACACAATGATATAGGGTATTATTAATAATCATTACAAACTATTACATAATGATACATTTCTAGTATCATAAAATCATATGGTATAATAATACATAATATGTATTGATTATACATACTACAATATATTTTGTTCTATTCCATAGTTGATTATATTTTAATATATAACAATTCTTTATGCATTACTAAAATATCATGTTATATATTAACATGTACTTGGAAGAAATATGTACCATGCATCCTATAATATATAATAAATATATAATTAGTAATTTAAAATGAATAAAATTGTACATTATTACATTACATATACAGATTGCATTACATTATATATTAAACATTTTAACTGCTGGATATGTGTATTATATACACTATATTACATACAGTTTAAAATAGTCTAGATTACAGTATTATATAATAGTTATTAATTATACAATATTGTGTAATGCAGAATAAGCTTTCAACGCTGTGAGTAATAAGTGCATAGTAACAGACATGTAATAAAGCAGTGGTGATCTTCATTGAGAGGTCAACTTTTTTGTGTCTCTGACCCTCACCAGGTAAAATCCTGGATGCCCTGGACCGGGAGCGCCTGGCCAACCACACATTGGTGTACTTCACCTCTGACAACGGAGGCCACCTGGAGTCCCTGGACGGGGATACCCAGCTGGGTGGCTGGAACGGGATCTACAAAGGTGATTGTAGTCTCTATTGGCTTTGTATCTGCTTTAATTCATTTGCCACGCTGTTCAGATATTTTTATGTGAGTTAGACTCTTACTATGCTAGACAAAGGGGGGGAAAAAGCTGCAAATTTTGGGGCAGTTTCCAAGAGCTTCAAATGAAAATGTGTGAGGCAATGCCAACCCCATGAGAGGGAGCGTAGGGTCTCAGTGATCATCTGTGGCAGCTCTCCCAGCCTCTGCACGATTGACATTTGAGGCTGGAGGATTCACTGGCTGGGGGCATCCTGTGCATTGTAGGGGTTGAACAGCATCCCTGGGCTCTGGGTGAGAAGTGCTCCTTTGGATTAATCCTCACTTGGATACCCAGATGCACATTTTTAATTCAGTAACATCGATGATGCTATTCATTATGCTTTAGTGAGTGTGATGTGGATCAGAAAAAAAGAGTTATTCATTTGACTGGGGTGCCTACCTCCAGCTCACTTTGATAGACTTCACGTTGTGTTGTTCAAGAACTCCGTGGCACCCACTCTTAGACATCAGCAAACAAAGCCATGCCAACAGAAAGAATCATTTAAAAAAGAATTTGGTATTTGCTATTTTCCCCCTACCCTCTAACCTTCTACGTAAAACAAAAAAACTAACAGGGTATCAAAATTGTCATCATTATAAAATCAGAATGTCTGGACTTCCTTGTATTTTATTAAAAAGTTTGTGTTTGTGTGTGTGTGTGTGTGTGTGTGTGTGTGATATATGTATTTTCCTATATATATTCACTGTGTCTATTTTCACCATATTAATTATACATAATAAAACATATCATATATATGTCATATGTGATACATATAATCCTATATATATTCACTATTTTTATGTAGTTACTATATTCATTACATATAACACATATAATCCTATATATATTCACTATATTATATATAATGCATGTAATTCTACACATTTACTATATATAATAGACATAATCCTGTGCATATTCACTATGTATATACAGTCATTATATTCATTATATATAACACACATAATTCTCTATAGATTTACTATATTTATTGTATAGACCATTATTTTTTAATATATTCATTATATATAATATATATAATTCTACGTATATTTACTATTTACATAGTATATTTATTATATATAGTATATATAATTCTATATATTCACTGTATATAGTCACTATATTCATTACATATTACACATAATCATATATATGCACTATATTCATTGTGTATACTATAATTTATCTATTCACTGTATTCAATATAATATACATAATCCTATATGTATTTACTATGTGTATACAGTCACTATATCCGTTATGTATAATATATATAATTCAATATATATTCATGATATATTTACAATAGAAAATCCTATGTATATGCACACACAGATAGGATGACATATAGGGTTGTATGTACTAGATCATACATTGTAAATTATTAGAAGTGAGCCTCTGAAAGCATTCACATCCTCTGGCTTGTCATGCGAACTTGCTGTAGTCATAACTGTAATTAGCAAAGATTAATTGCTACTAAGCCTAGTAGAAAAAGTGAGGAACAGATTTGGATGACCATTTCTATGCCCTCTAATGAAACGTGATTATTACAATCATGACGAATCATGATGATTGTAATAACGGTACATATTATATATTATATATTATAATAATGATTCTGATTGCATGAGGATGTGTGAGTGTAAAGCCCTGTCTTTAGAAAGCACACATAACCCTGGAATAGGCCTGGCAAAATTCTTGCGAGCATTTCTCACGTTTTGGGACAGGTTACCTGTTTCTCAGGTGCTTCCTGTGAAGCAACGAATTCACTGGATAGAGAGATTTCAATCTCCTGGGTAGACGCTGGGTTTTGTTCTAGTCTAGTTACATCCCGCAGCTCTGCCCCACAAAGATACAGGTTATTAAACAAGATGAAGAAAACATCAGGATGGCTTTATGATTGTGTGTTAAAAACACATAGATTTGGTTCAGGGAGCTTGTCAAGTTTTTCTTTTTATCAAGTTTTCTTCTTTAGAATGGTGCTACTCGGGAGGCTGAGGAGGGGAGGATCGCTTGAGCCCAGGAGTTGGAGACTCCAGTGAGCTGTGATCATGCCACTGCACTCCAGCCTGCGCGACAGGACGAGACAGTGTCTAAAAAAAAAAAAGATGGTGCCAAGAAGCTGAGATGCCTTTCAACAGTGGTTAGATCAGTGAACGTGTCTGCAGTGACTTTTACCTCATTTTCTGCTAGAGGCTCTGGTTTTGTGTTTTCTCTGTAATGCTGCCTGTCAGACAGGTCCACACACAGAAGGCGTTCAATGAACATTTCACATAGGAAGAGATCTTTTCCCCCAGAGAGGCTCCTATTTTTTCTTAAAGAGTCTAGACATATGGTCTTGGCAACGGCATTTGGCATAGGGCCATTTTTCTATTCTGTAACAGATGCGTCAGTCTCACGATTGATCTTACAGCAAGGGCTTCATTATTTGCTTGGTGCTGAGAAATGTCCAAGGGGCCTTTTGTCTAACAAGTGATTCTCAACATGTTTTCTGCCTCTGACCATTTTTCTACTCACACTCCTCTCTTGCTTCCTCTATATGGGATATCACGGGGTAAAGTCAAATTTTTTTAGCGTGTTCCTCAAGGACCATTATAACATGGATAAAACCTGTCATTTTCTTTTCTTTTCTTTTAGTTTTTTATTTTTTGGAGACAGAGTCTCACCCCTTGCCCTGGCTGGAGTACAGCGCCACAGTCTCAGCTCACTGCAAACTCCACTTCCTCTTCTCGAGTGATACCTCCACTTCAGCCTCCCAGTATGCCCGGCTGATTTAAAAACTTTTTTGTAGAGATGAGGGCTCGCTATCTTGCCCATGCTGGTCTCAAACTCCTGAGCTCAAGCAATTCTCCCACCTCGGCTTCCCAAAATGCTGGGATTACAAGCGTGTGTCAAGACGCCTGGCAAAATGTGTCCTAGTTTGCCTTTGCATGCCAAACACAGAGTTGACCTTTTCTATCTTTCAAGCCCATTCTAATTCCAATAAGGACTACGAACTTACCAGTTTATCAAATGTCCTCCTTTCCCGTCTTATAATATTGAAAGTTCATCTCATTAATTGCCACATATAGTGTGCTATCTTAAGACGGCGCTTATTTTCATTTATTGTTATTGAACATATCACCTGTATGCTAAAAGTTGACAACTAATGTTTTAACTATTGGAAGGCAAGAATGCTATCTCATGGTTATTTTGTATCTCTCTGTGAACACAGCACACAGAATAGAGTAAGACCTCCAAAAAGTTACATATAGATTCAATTTTCTATTCAGTAGAGAATAACATGATTGGGTTTGTTTGTTTGAGACAGAGTTCCACTCTGTTGCCCAGACTGGAGTGCAGTGGCACCATCCCAGCTCACTGCAACCTCTGCCTCCTGACTTTAAATTATTCTCCTGCCTCAGCCTCCTAAGTAGCTTTGATTACAGGTGCTTGCCACCACGCCTGGCTATTTTTTTTGTATTTTTAGTAGAGACAGGTTTCACCATGTTGGCCAGGCTGGTCTTGAACTCCTGACCTCAAGTGATCTGCCCTCCTCAGCCTCCCAAAGTGCTGAGATTATAGGCATGAGCCACTGCATTCAGCTGATATGGTTAGGTTTTAACTCATCCTTGGTTGTGTTGTAATCTTTGGTTTTAGGTGGCAAAGGAATGGGAGGATGGGAAGGAGGTATTCGTGTGCCGGGGATATTCCGGTGGCCGACGGTCTTGGAGGCTGGGAGAGTGATCAGTGAGCCCACCAGCCTAATGGACATCTACCCGACGCTGTCTTATATAGGTGGAGGGATCTTGCCCCAGGACAGGTATGGAAACAACAGTTGCTCCTAACCTAGGGAGATATATTTGGACACATGTGGACATACTTGATAATTCTATGTGTGTGTGTATGTACATAGTATATTACTTCATTATCAATATTCTGCCCATAGGGCCAGATGTCTTTCTCCCCTTGATGCATGCTGGACCTTAATATCCTTTGTCATATGACACTTGTGCATGCATGTGTTTGACCGTTCTCATGGGTGGGATCTGATTATCCTCACATCCCTAACAGCTTCTAGACCATTAAGCAATTAAGTGTTAAATGATTACTGAATAAAAACACATGTATAAAGCAGTTTTGGGAGGTCGAGGTGGGCATATCACTTGAGGTCAGGAGTTCAAGACCAGCCTGGTCAACATGGTGAAACCCCCATCTCTACTAAAAATACAAAAATTAGTCTGGCATGATGGCATGCACCTGTAATCCTGGCTACTTGGGAGGCTGAGGTGGGAGGATAGCTTGAACCTGGGAGGTGGAGATTGCAGTGAGCCCAGGTCTCGCCTTTGCACTCCAGCCTGAGCAACAGAGTGAGACCCCGTCTCAAAAAAAAAAAAATGCTTGACTGAACCATGCCTCTCTCATCACCTTCTGCACACCCCCATCTCTCCCAAGAGTGATTGACGGCCAGAACCTAATGCCCCTGCTGGAAGGAAGGGCGTCTCATTCCCACCACGAGTTCCTCTTCCACTACTGCGGGGTCTATTTGCACACGGTCAGGTGGCATCAGAAGGACTGTAAGTATGAAGACCGTGGACACGTGGGAAGATGATAAGGGCCCTGTTCCTGTCTCCTTCATCTCCTGGGGGAAACTGCGTCACATGCAGATATTGCCCAGCCGTGGTGGCTCTTTTCTGCTGGGAAAGCCACATAAACAGATAGTGTACTGCAGTAGGATTTTATTTTATTTTTTAGTTTTCTGAGACAGGATCTCACTCTGTCATCCAGGCTGGAGTGCAATGGTGCAATCTCGGCTTATGTCCAACGTCTGCCTACCAGGTTCTGGTGATTGTCCTGCCTCGACCTCCTGAGTCACTGGGACTACAGATACTTACAACCGTGACCAGCTAATTTTCATATTTTTAGTAGAGACGGGATTTCACCAAGTTGGCCAGACTAGTCTCGAACTCCTGACCTCAGGTGATCTACCCACCTTGGCTTCCCAAAGTGCTGTGATTACAGGCATAAGGCAGTCAATACTATTTGTTAATTTGTATGGTTTGCATGACTCCCATAGCATGACTGTGGGACAGAAACAAGCACTAGCATGTTAGGAAGAAAGTGGAGAGGAGTAACTGCCATGCAGGTCACACGGAAGAATTTACTCCTTGTTGCTAGAATAATTACTTCAGTCATCCCTAAGTTCATATTCTCTTTTTTTCTCTCTCTCTCATGTATACATTCACACAAGCTAATGCACACATACACACCCACATTCATCATGTTTTCTCAAATGCTCATCATCACTGGTCATTAGAGAAATGCAAATCAAAACTACATTGAGATACCGTCTCACACCAGTTAGAATGGCGATCATTGAAAAATCTGGAGACAACAGATGCTGGAGAGGATGTGGAGAAATAGGAACACTTTTACACTGTTGGTGGGAGTGTAAATTAGTTCAACCATTGTGGAAGACAGTGTGGCGATTCCTCAAGGACATAGAAATAGAAATTCCATTTGACCCAGCAATCCCGTTACTGGGTATATATCCAAAGGATTATAAATCATTCTACTATAAGGACACATGCACACGAATGTTCATTGCAGCACTGTTTACAATAGCAAAGACCTGGAACCAACCCAAATGCCCATCGACGATAGACTGGACAGGGAAAATGTGGCACATAGACACCATGGAATATTATGCAGCCATCAAAAACAATGAGTTTGTGTCCTTTGTAGGGACATGGATGAACCTGGAAACCATCATTCTCAGCAAACTGACACAAGAGCAGAAAATCAAACACAGCATGTTCTCACTCATAGGCAGGTGTTGAACAATGAGAACACATGGACACAGGGAGGGGAGCACTACACACTGGGGTCTGTTGGAGGGAAATGGGGGAGGGACATGGGGGTGGGGAGGTGGGGAGAGATAGCATGGGGAGAAATGCCAGATATAGGTGAAGGGGAGGAAGGCAGCAAATCACACTGCCACATGTGTACCTATGCAACAGTCTTGCATGTTCTTCACATGTACCCAACACCTAAAATGCAATTAAAAAAAATCATGTTTTCTTAATTTTCTGTATCCTATAATGTTTTGACTAATTTTTTGAGACAGGGTCTCACTCTGTTGCCCAGGCTGGAGTGCAGTGGCACAATCATTGCCAACTGCAGCCTCAAACTTACCACTCAGCTTGCAGAGCAGCTGGACTACAGCTGTGTGCCATCATACCTGACTAATTTTTTTTCTTTTTTAGAGACAGGGTCTTGCTATGTTTCCCAGGCTGACATCAAACTCCTGGTCTTAAATAATCCTCCTACCTTGGCTTCCTAAAGCGCTGAGATGGCACCTGTAAGCCGCTGTACCAGATTAGTACTTTGACAGCTTGAGGGGCCTTATCGACTTGGGTAAAGACTGCTCCTCCCAGGGCTAGTTAATTACTAAAAATAGTGATATGGTTTGGCTCTGTCCCCACCCTAATCTCACCTTGAATTGTAATAATCCCCACATGTAAAGGGGAGAGCCAGGTGGAGATAATTGAATCATGGGAGAGGTTTCTGCCATACTGTTCCCATGGTAATGAATAGGTCTCACAAGATCTGATGGTTTTATAGGGCATTTCCCTTTTTGCTTGGATCTCATCCTTTCTTGCCTTCTGCCAAGTAAGATGTGTCTTTTGCCTTCTGCCATGATAGCAAGGCCTCCCTAGCCATGTGGAACTGTGAGTCCATTAAACCTCTTTTTCCTTTATAAATTACCCAGTCTTGAGTATGTCTTTATCAGCAGCATGAGAATGGACTACTACAAAGAGACACAAGTCACTTAGGAACACATCCTTCCTAAGCAAGCGACCACCTACTTTATCTAACTTTCACGCAGTAAGCTGATATTTCCTCTGCCCTAAATCAACCAAGCACCAGATGCCTGGCAGCTAGGGACAGCCCCTGTTGCCCCAAAACTTACTGTGATTACTCAAACTAGCCAGTATGAAGCTGTTCACATTGTCCTGCCTGACCTTTCCCTTGGAAACTCTAACAGTAATGGCTGTGGCCTGGGCTCTTCATTCCTTCCTGCGTCTGCTTCCTGGCCAAGCCCTGGTGCTTCCCATGGTGAACCCGTGTGGTGAGGTATTATCCCCTTCTCTTGGGAAATCTAAGTCATGAAAATATTGCAATGGCATTGACCTGTCTGTGTCAACACTTATTTACCTCCCAAGGTGTGACTCACTGCACCCTTTCCACTGGTGGGTCACACATATGGGAGGCCAAGGAGAGAGGATCGCCTGAGATTGGGAGTTCGAGATCAGCCTGGGCCACATAGTAAGATCTTTATCTTTTAAAACTTTAAAAAATTTAAAATAAAACCCTTTGGGCACAAATCTCTCTCTCACACACACATCTCTCTAAAATCCTACTGCGGGCCAGGCATGGTGGCTCGCTCCTATAATCCCAGGACTTTGGGAGGCTGAGGTGGTTGGATCACTTGAGGTCAGGAGTTCGAGACCAGCCTGGCCAACATGGAGAAACCCTGTCTCTACTAAAAAATACAAAACTCAGCTGGCTGTAAAGGTGCAACAAGGAGTAAATTCTTCAGTGAGACCCTGTCTCAAAAAAAAAAGTCAAAACATTATAGGATGCAGAAAATTGAGAAAACATGATGAATGTGGGTGTGTATGTGTGCATTAGCTTGTGTGAATGTATACATGAGAGAGAGAAAAAGAGAATATGAACTTAGGGATGACTGAAGTAATTATTCTAGCAACAAGGAGTAAATTCTTCCGTGTGACCTGCATGGCAGTTGCTCCTCTCCACTTTCTTCCTAATATGCTAGTGCTTGTTTCTGTCCCACATTCATGCTATGGGAGTCATGCAAACAATATAAATTAAAAAATAATATTAATTGCCTTACACCTGTAAAGAAAGGTCTTTTGGAGTCATTGCATGAAATTCCAGAATTCTTACTTGGTTGAATTTGACTTTCTTTGCAGGAGGAATTTTCTCTGATGGGATCAATCACTTGTGATGTGATTGAGGTAGAATTTTTAATTTGGAATTCCCAGAATTACCATATTCCCACCTGGATCATCACTGTTATCTCCAAATGTCCTCATGACAAGATTTCTAAAAACGTCTTCAAGTTTGCAGTAAAATTGTACATTGTTCTTAGAGTTGAAGAAGTGCTACTGTTGCTGTGTACTTTTGGGCAGAATAGTGTTATCAATCACTAGAAAAAGCATTTGAGAAAAAACATTTTTAATGAAAAGAGTCCTAAAATCACCACAAAGATGGCATCACAATGCAACTTTTTTTTTTTTTTTTTTTTTTTTTAGGTGCAACTGTGTGGAAAGTTCATTATGTGACTCCTAAATTCTACCCTGAAGGAACTGGTGCCTGCTATGGGAGTGGAATATGCTCATGTTCGGGGGATGTAACCTACCATGACCCACCACTCCTCTTTGACATCTCAAGAGACCCTTCGGAAGCCATTCCACTGAACCCTGACAACGAGCCATTATTTGACTCCGTGATCAAGAAGATGGAGGCGGCCATAAAAGAGCATCGTGGGACACTAACACCAGCCCCACAGCAGTTCTCTGTGTTCAACACGATTTGGAAACCATGGCTGCAGCCATGCTGTGGGACCTTCCCCTTCTGTGGGTGTGACAAGGAAGATGACATCCTTCCCACAGCTCCCTGAGACCATGGGGACCATTTGTTACCCACCACAAACTTACTGTTACAATGGTCATAGGAGCAGTGCTCAGCTGACTATAACCCCAGTCAGGTGACTGGGAGTTTTTATCCGCTTGGGATAAAAACTGATGGCCTCACCCATTGTTTTATCCTCAGACTTCAGTTCTTTCTTCAAGAGCTCAGTGAAATGAAAGTGGATCCATATAACAGTGAACCTGGAAGGGAGCATTTGTTGTATAATTTTTTTCTAGTATATAATTGTGCCATTGCCCAAGGAAAAGAGCAGATCAAGGTGACTTCAGCAGATTCTTGTAGAGCTTTTGTTCCTAGAATTCACGGAAGCATCAGGTCCAATGTCCTAAGTTAGAAGCTTCTGCTTGCAGATCCTAGACCCAGAGATGCAAGCTTTGTAATAAATCATTATAAGTACTTAATTTTATCGTGAAGCCGAGGGTCACATAAAACTTGAGGTAGTACTATTATAGTCAGTTTGACTTCTTGATTTTCTCTTTTTTCTTCTTTTCTTTTCCTGTCCAACACACATCTGGTTCTGAGAAAAAATGCTGGGCTGAAGTTCCTGACTTTGCTTTCTGGTAACTGTATCATTGTGGAGCTGTCTCTGTGATTTGGTTTCTTCATGTGTAAAATGAGGAAAACCAATGACTACTTCACAGAGTTGCTATGAGGATTACACGCATTAATTAATGTGAAATCACCTTGTGTAGAATAAGCAGTCAATAAATATTATTATTATGAATACTGTCGTTGTAAGCATCAGCAATTGCAGTTAATTATGATTCCTTAAACACAAAATAAGAAAAATGGGGAAGAGTTAACATTTAAGAAAAAAATAGAAACATGGATAAAACAATTATTTCATTGAAGAAAGCATTTGGCAATACACATAGGAAGTAAATCTAAGCAGGATAAACAAAAATAAATAGAAAATTTGAAGCATCTGTGACTGCAGACTACAAAAGACAAAGATCTACAGATGGATATAGGGCAGGTGAGCCCCAAATTAGGGCTTAGTCTGGGAGGGCTCTTGGCTTCCCTCAGGAAAGAATTCAAGAGTGAGCCAGTGGTGGGAGAAACAGCTTTATGGAGGTTGTAGTGTCACAGTTCTGTGACTGCTCCTGCAGAGAGCGGGAGCTCAGGGCACTTCTGCAGTCATATTTATACCCACTTTTAATTGCGTGCAGATTCATGGGCAGTTTATGCAGAAATTTCTAGGAAAAGGTTGGTAAGTTCTGAGTGCTCAGGTCATTGCCACAGAAGAGCAGTCACGCCCAAGTGTTGCCATGGCAACAGTAAACTGACATGGCACACTGGTGGCATGTCTTATGAAAAGCTACTTCCATGTTTTAGCTAGTCCTCAATTTGGTCCTCTGTCTGCTTCTGCTGCTTCTTCTCAAGCAATCCTCTTTCTGCTGCTTGGGCTCAAGTAATCCTCCTGCCTCGGCCTCCCAAAGTGCTGGGATTACAGGTGTGAACCACCACATCATGTGGCCAACAATGAATGTTCTTTTTTTTTTTTTTTTTTGAGACAGAGTCTTGCTCTGTCACCAGGAGCCAGGCTGGAGTACAGTGGCATGATCTTGGCTTACTGTGACCTCCGCCTCCCAGGTCCAAGCAATTCTCCTGTCTCAGCCTTCTGAGTAGCTGAGACTACAGGTGCACACCACCACCCCCAGCTAATTTTTTTATTTTAGTAGAAATGGGGTTTCACTATGTTGGCAAGGATGGTCTTGATCTCTTGACCTCGTGATTTGCCCACCTCGGCCTCCCAAAGTGCTGGGATTATAGGCGTGAGCCACCGCACCCAGCCTGAATGTTCTTTATTTTATTTTATTATTTTACTTTATCTTTTGAGATAGAGTCTTGCTCTGTCAGCCAGGCTGGAGTGCAGTGATGAAATCTCGGCTCACTACAACCTCTGCCTCCCAGGTTCAAGTGATTCTCCTGCCTCGGCCTCACGAGTAGCTAGGATTACAGGCAGACATCACCACACCCAACTAATTTTTGTATTTTTAGTAGAGACAGGCTGGTATCAAACTCCTGATGTCAAGCAATCCACTTGCTTCAGCTTCCCAAAGTGTTAGGATTACAGGTGTGAGCCACCATGCCCAGCAACAATGAATGTCCTGAATATCACTAAACTGTGCACTTAAACATGATTTAAAATGACAAATTTTGTTATGTGTTATTTTACCACAATTAAATTAATTTTAGTGCAGTGGTGTGATCTCAGCTCACTGCAATCGCTTGAACCTTCTAGGTTCAAGCGATTCTCCTGTCTCCGCCTCCCAAGTAGCTGGTACTACACGTGCGTGCCACAATGCCCAGCTAATTTTTTCTCTTTTTAATAAAGATGGGGTTTTGCCGTGTTAGCCAAGATGATCTCAATCTCCTGACCTTATGATCCACCCGCCTCGGCCTCCCAAAGTGCTGGGATTACAGGTGTGAGCCACCGCGCCTGGCCAAATTTTTTTTTTAAAAAGAACAATATAATGCATACCAATTTCCCAAGACCCCAATAACTAAAAAATAGGCTTTACCTCATGACGATAGATATGGTTTTTTGTTTTTTGTTTTGTTTTCTGAGACAGAGTCTTGCTATGTCACCAGGCTGGAGTGCAGTGGCGTGATATTGGCCCACTGCAACCTCCACCTCCTGGGTTCAAGCGACTCTCCTGCCTCAGCTTCCCAAGTAGCTGGGACTACAGGCGCACACTGCCATGCCCAGCTAATTTTCGTATTTTTAGTAGAGTCGGGGTTTCACCATGTTAGGCAGGATGGTCTTGATCTCTTGACCTCCCAAAGTGCTGGGATTACAGGTGTGAACCCCCATGCCTGGCTGACAATAGATATGTTTGATTAAAAATAATAATTTAAGGCATACTGAACTAGCTCTCCCAAGTCACCCGATAACCATCAAAACTGCAGATGTTAAATCTTCAAATTCAAAGTATCTATGGAAATCACAGGATCGTGCTAATAAATTTTTAAAAGGCATTTTTAAAATTAAAAATCATTAAAAAAATAGTCACCACCTCTACTTTTTTTTAATTTAAAAAATCCTCTTAAAGATTAGGGCCTAAGAGATGCTCTTTTAAAATTTAGATGACATTGGCCAGGTGCAGTGGCTCACACCTGTAATCCCAGTACTTTGGGAGGGCGAGGTGGGCGAATCACGAGGTCAATAGATTGAGACCATCCTTGCCAACATAGAGAAACCCCATCTCTACTAAAATACAAAAATTAGCTGGGTGTGGTGCTGTGTGCCTGTAGTCCCAACTACTCAGGAGGCTGAGGCAGGAGAATTGCTTGGACCCAAGAGGCAGAGGTTACAGTGAGCTGAGATCACGCCACTGCACTCCAGCCTGGCGCCTGGTGATGGAGTGAGACTCTGTCTAAAAAAAAAAATTTAGATGACATCACATCATACCTAAATACAAACTTTGCTTAAATAAAAGGTGAAGGCTGCACAATTAAACTATCGCCAGAGGAGCATCCAGTGCAAGGATTTATTTTGGGATGGAGAATGGCTTTCTAAACTTGGAAACAGAGACACGTTAAGACAGAGACAACTGGTAAACCTCATTAGATGACTTTTAATAAGCACATAATGTCAAATGCAATTAGAAATAGAATTTAAAGAAAAATCAGGATGAAAACAATGTCTATGAAATATTAGTGTCTTTCAGGTAAAAAGAGCACATAGAAATATATAAGAAGGATAGCAACACTTAAATTGGTCTTCGATTGAAAAATGAATGGGCTGGGTGTGGTGGCTCACACCTGTAATCCCACCACTTTGGGAGGCCAAGGCGGGTGGATCACTTGAGGTCAGGAGTTGGAGACCAGCCTGGCCAACATGGTGAAACCCTGTCTCTACTAAAAACGCAGAAATTAGCTGAGCATGGTGGTGTGCGCCTGTGGTCCCAGCTACTGCAGAGGCTGAGGCACGAGTATTACTTGAACCTGGGAGGCAGAGATTGCAGTGAGCTGAGATCACACCACTGCACTCCAGCCTGGGTGACAAAGTGAGACTCCATCTTAAAAAATATAAAAGAGAGAAAGAGAGAGAGAGAGAGGCAGAGAGAGAGAGAGAGAGAGAGAGAGAGATTTGATAACTGTACATTTAAACAGGGAAATCTGCCTTTGTGATTCATTCAAGAACATTTGCTTAACTCATCATAAATGCCTGGTATATTTCAGGTTCTGCACATACTGCTGACAGCAAGATTCACAATCCCAAAAATGCCTTAGCATTGTGTGATTGAGGGAACGATTGAACTCCCACCAGAGCAGTTTAATTTAGAAGAAAACATCTGAGGTTCACGCCTAGTAATCCCAGCACTTTGGGAAGCCAAGATGGGAGGATTGCTTGAGGCCAGGAGTTCGAGACCAGCCTGGGTAACAGAGCAAGGCCCCATCTCTATTTAAAACACACACACACACACACACACACACAAAGAAAAAATTTGATTCTTGATATTTCGACGTGTATTTTCTTGCTATTTTCTTCTTTCTTAGCTGCTGTGACAAAGTGCTGCAAAACAAGTGGCTTAAACCCATACACTGTAGACGCACACAGTCTGCAGTTCTGTAGACCAGAAGTGCAGCATGGGTCTCCCAGGCTGAAGCTGAAGCAGTGGTTGGGCTTCATGTCTTCCCAGGTCCATAGGGGAGAATCCGTCTCCTTGCTTTTCCCAGCTTCTGGAAGCTGGTCACAGCCCCAGCTCATGCCCCCTTCCTCCACTGTTGAAGCCTGCGATGGCCAGCCAAGCCTTTCTGTCACCTCTCTCCGGCTCTGACTGCCCTCCTGCCTTTTTCTTCCACTGAAAAGGACCTCGTGATCATATTAGTCCACCCACAGAATGCAGGTTCACCTTTTCATGTCAAGGCCAGGTGATTTGTAAACTTAATTCCACCTGCAGCCATAATTCCCTTTTGCTATGAAGTATGACATATTCACATGTTCCAAGCATTAAGGCGAGGACTTCTTTGGGTAACCATGATTCCACCTGCCGCACACAGATGGACTGAATCCTCAGCAACCTCTGTGTTGTTTTCTCTTCTTTTTCTCCTCCTCCTCCTCTTCCTCTACCCCTTCCTTCTTCTTCTTCTCCCTCTCCCTCCTCGTCCTCTTCCTCCTCCTCTTCTCCCTTCTCCTCCTCCTCCACTTCTTCCTCCTCCTCCTCTCCCTCCTCTTCCTCCTCCTGTTCTTCCTCCTCCTCCTCTTCTTCCTCTTCCTCTTCTTCCTCCTCCTTCTCTTCCTCCTCCTCTACTCCTCCTCCTCCTCCTTCTCCATCTACTTCATCTTCTCCTCCTCTTCCTCCCTTTCTCCTCTTCTCCTCCTCCCTCCTCTTCCTTCCTTTCTTCTTCTTCCTCTACTTCTGCTTCTTCTTCCCACCACCTCTATAGTTACTGCAATACCCACTCCCTGATCCCCAAATCCATTTAATACACTGTCCTTGGATAGAGAACATATCAGATATTAAACCAATAGAAATAGATCCAGATCCTATGCTTGATTTTAGCTAAAAGGCTGAAAAGCACTCTCATTGTTCTTTCGGATTAAAAATAATGTGCATGATAATTGGTTTAGATTTCCCTGAAGGCAAAGTGCAGTGTGAGACATTAACTGTGAGGACATAGACAGAACCAGGTAGTGAGGTATTTCCTCGTTTAGATTTGGAAAACATTCCAAAGATTTCACAAAAGAATGTGACTTCATGACAGTGGAAAGAAGAAATATTTCACAACAGAAGTTGTGGTTATGCAACTCTCATCCATTTCTCACGTTACTCTAGTTGGATGAGGGAATGCTTGGTTGAATAAACAAAATCTGTGATGTTTCATTTTTAATTTCATTTTATTGTTTTTGAGATGGGGTCTCCCTCTGCCGCCTGGGCTGGAATGCAGTGGTGCGATCTCAGCTCACTGCAGCTTCCACCTGCCTGGCTCAAACAATCCTCCCAACTCAGCCACTCAAGTAGCATGTAACCACATTCAGCTAATTTTTGTATTTTTTGTAGAGACATGGTTTTGTCATGTTGCCCAGGCTGGTCTTCAACTCCTGGCTTCAAGTGATCCTCCCACTTCAACCTCCCAAAGTGCTGGGATTACAGGCATGAGCCACTGTTCCTGGCTCTGTAGTGTTTTAGATTCCTGGGAACAGAAGAAGAAGAAGAGGAAGGAGGAGGAGGAGGAAGAGAAGAAGGAGGAGGAGGAAGAGAAGGAGAAGGAGGAGGAGGAGAAGAAGAATAAAAAGAAGAAAAGGAAGAAGGAGGAGGAAGGGGGGAGGAAGAGGAGGAGGAGAAGGAGCAGGAGGAGAAGAAGGCAGAGGAGGAGGAAGAGGAGGAGAACCTAGGTTGACAGCATGATGTGATTCTTTCCCCAGTCCTTCCTCCTGGACTTAGGAGTGCCGGCAGTGAAACTCAAAGAGTGTTGGTTCTGCACTATGCATTTCTCATGTCAGGCAAGAACATAAGGTCTCCAGCAACTGCATTTTACAAAGCCTGCCTCAGGCCCCTTTTCTATGCTACTGCACTAGACTTTTCCACCCTCTTGCCTCAGTGGGAACTTGGACTCTAAATTCACCTAGAGTGAAACATTACCTGCTGCTTTCTTGATTATAACTTACCTGGCTTCTCACACCACTCTCCAGCATTTGGCCAGAGAAGTCAGCATCCACCCAAGCCTCCCCGCATCCAATGCGCACACAACTAGCCATAAGAGAAAAATGTTGCATTGAACACTTGTTAAAAATGGCAAGACAGGCCAGGCATGTGGCTGATGCCTATAATCCTAGAACTTTGGACAGCAGAATGAGGCAGATATTTTGAGCTCAGGAGTTCCAGACCAGCCTGGGCAACATAGTGAGATCTCGTCTCTACTAATAATAAAAAATAAAAATGGTAAGACAGAGTTTATTCAGGCTACTACAGTAGCAGAGAGGCTTTAAAAGAGAACTGAGTTCAACTTCAAATGCAAGAAGACAGTTGGGAATTCACAGCCAACCATGGGCAGAAAATGGGGGGAGGGGGGCTCAGTGAATGAAAGATTGCTAATAATGCAAGAGCACATAATTACCCATGATGTACTAAATTACGTCGTGGATAGGGGGTTCTTGTTAAAGTGGCTTAACAGGATTCTCGCTAAAGTTCAGTTCAAGATTCAGACATCAAAGGTTGGAGCTGAGGAACTTGATCGTATGTGAAGGGTAGAGGATTTTTGCTAGACTGAGTGAGCAGGATTTTAAAGTGAGGCTTGGAAGATGAACACGTAAATCCAAGGTTGAGACCTAGCCAAGAAGAAAGCTCAGGGTAGCATGGCTTAAGTTTCATCAAGGAGGGGAGTCTTTGTTGAAATAAACAACCTAGGGGCCAGGCGCAGTGGCACGTGCCTGTAATTCCAGCACTTTGGGAGGCTGAGGCAGGTGGATTGTTGAGGCCAGGAGTTTGAGACCAGCCTAGGCAACATAGTGAGAGCCATCTCTATAAAGAATAAAAAAGTAGCCAAGAGTGGTGATTCCTGTAACCCCAGCTACTCGGGAGGCTGAGGCTAGAGGATCTTTTGAGCCCAGGAGTTCAAGGCTGCAGTGAGCTATGATCCTGCCACTGCACTCCAGCCTGGGTAACACAGGGAGATCTTATCTCACAAACAAAACAACCCCCTCCAAAAAACCTAAAAAACAAATGCAATAACAACATCTTTTGCAATTTTTGTCGTTTGAAGGTAATCTATTTCACTGAGCTCCCCTGGATTACTTGTCTTTAATGCTGTTCTCAAATTGTGTGTGTGTGTGTGTGTGTGTGTGTGTGTGTGTGTGTGTGTGTGGAGAGAGAGAGAAAGAGAGAAAGAGAAAGAGAAAGAGAGCGAGCAGCTAGCAGGTCCCTATATCACCCCAAATCCGTCACTTTCTCTTCATTCAATTCTGCAGTGGCACAATCTCGGCTCACTGCACCCTCCACCTCCAGGTGTTCAAGCTATTCTCCTGCCTCAGGCTCCCGAGTAGCTGGGAATACAAGCGTGTGCTGCCGCACCTGGCTAATTTTTGTATTTTTAGTAGAGACCGGGTTTCACCATGGTGACCAGGCTGGCCTCGAACTTCTGACGTCACATGATCTGCCTGCCTCGACCTCCCAAAGTGCTAGGATTGCAGGCATGAGCCGCAGCTCCCCACCCGAGTCTGCTATTTTCCTTCCTTCCTTCCTTCCTTCCTTCCTTCCTTCCTTCCTTCTTCTTTTTTTTGACAGAGTTTCGCTCTTGTTGCCCAGGCTGGAGTGCAATGGTGGGATCTCAGCTCACTGCCACCTCTGCCTGGATTCAAGGGATTCTCCTGCCTCAGCCTCCCATGTAGCTGGGATTACAGGTGCCCGCCACCATACCCAGCTATTTTTTTTGTATTTTTAGTAGAGATGGGGTGATGTTGCCCAGGCTGGTCTCGAACTCCTGACCTCAGGTGATCCACCCACCCTGGCCTCCCAGAGTGCTAGGATTAAGGCGTGTCATGGCTCCCGACCCCAATTCTGCTATTTTTTCTAAAAAATCCCTCTTTACATTGTAGCCATACTGCAGACTTTGACCGGAATGAACCAATTAATTATGGCCCCACTTCACTAATGTGCCACTAGGAGCCGCTAGACAAACATTTCTCAACTACTGGTCAATGCGTTCAAGCATGCTGCAGGTATTCTTGCTAGAGACTTGTCATTGATGTTTTCTTGAGCCATTAGGAGTAACAGACTCGGTTTATTTTATGTTAATCCAGGGGATGATGGTAGATATTTACCAACCAGACATGTCCATTTCAGAGAGTCAAAGTAGCCAATCTGTCCTTCACAATTCAGCATTTTTAGAGAAATAAAGATGGTAGTAAAACATGCAGACTCTAAAACCCAATGTCTGCTTTTCGAGTTATTTCTATCTATTGGCTAGTAAAACATAAGTGTCATTTCTCTGTACTGCAGTGTCTCAACTTAAAAATGACTACAATAGCAAACACTTTATAGAGTTGTTGCAAAGATTAAATAGATAAATACGCTAAAACACAAGAGGCTGGAACAAGCACTTTAAGATGACAGTAATTTTATTTTATTACAAGAAAGGCTGAGGTTAAATTTTCTTTACCCAGAACTTAGATTAGGAAGAAATGGTCATTAAACCCTACCATGCGCGATTATTTATTATGGTCACCATTCTGTGCAATAGATCACTAAGCTTATTGCTCCTGAGAGGGGACTGATTTATTAATTTGTCCACATTGTGAACATATATCAAAGCATTCCATGGTGTGCCACATATATATGCATATTATTTGTCAATTAAAAATAAAAATAAAATGGTGATCAAATAAGAGGTGTTAAATGAATGTCTAAGAAACATGAGGCAGCTGAGGCAGGAGTCTCGCTCAAACCATCTGCCCTGATCTCTCTATCATCCCATGCTGGGATGTGAAAAGTCACATATTAAGAGGACAGGGGGAGTTGAGAGAGAGTGAAGGACAGACAGAGTCTTCATCAGGGACATTCCCCCCTCATACCATGAACCTTAAAGAGGTGAGTTCTGGAAGGTGTCTGAGAAGAGATTTTCTGGGATTTGTGGTTTTGCTAGAGAGCTGGCAACATGGTGATGGGAGCAAACCCTTCCCCTTCCTTCATTATGGTATTTTCCAAAACCTGCTGCAATATTTTTGAGAATTGTTAAGGTGGTAGGAAGGAGATTTAACAAACACCTCCAGAGTGCCTTTATGTTTTCTGCCCTGCATGTTTGCCACATAGAACATATACCACAGGTATTAGTCTGTTCTCATGCTGCTGATAAAGGTGTACCCAAGATTGGGTAATTTATAAAGGAAAAAGGTTTAATGGACTCACAGTTCCACATCGCTTGGGAGGCCTCACGACCATGGCAGAAGGCAAAATGCACATCTTACATGGTGGCAGACAAGAGAGAAAAAAGAGCCAAGTGAAAGGGGAAACCTCTTATAAGACCATCAGATCTCGGGAGGCTTACTCACTACCATGAGAACAGTATGCGGGAAACCACCCCATGATTCAATTATCTCTCACTGGGTCCCTCCCACAACATGTGGGAATCATGAGAGCTACAATTCAAGATGAGCTTTGGGTGGGGACACAGCCAAACCATATCACCTCAGGTATGGAGAGACTGAAGAAATGAATGTGCCATTTTGGTTTTTACAGAGTGTTTCAAATTTGCAAATACTCAAAATTTTTATCCCTCAAAGACATTTGAGGAAAAGTTAGTTGATTGACTACAGAAAAATGGAATGCAAATCCAAGAAAGGTGAGAGTAGCCAAGTGCAGTGGCTCATGCCTGTAACCACAGCATTTGGGGAGGCTAAGGTGGGAGGATCACTTGAGTCCAGGAGTTCAAGACCAGCCTGAACAACAAGTGAGATCTCGTCTCTACTAAAAATTTGTTTAAAATTGCTGAGTGTAGTGGCACATGCCTATAGTCCCAGCTACTCAGGAGGCTGAGGCAGGAGGATCACTTGAGCCCAGGAGATTGAAGCTGCAGTGAGCTATGATTACATCACTGCACTCCAGTCTGGGTAACAGAGCAAGACCCTGCCCCAAAATAATAATAATAATAAAAAGAAGGGAGCCACAGGAAGCAGTGCTGGATAAATATATGTATAAAACACATATGTTAAGTATGAATCTGTTAGTCCATAGCTATGAAAATAATCTGGAATTAATGTTTCACATGGGAGATAATTGAAAGAGCAGAGAAGAAAGAGAGAATGAGCATATGTTCACTTTTTTGTTTCATCTGGGAAGAAGACATAGATAATGACTATCTTTATATTTGATAGAAAATATCAGCTTAGGCAGTTGAAAGGCGGTTACCACCAGAAAACTAGAAAAGATTTGTATACAGCGCCTTCATGGGATATGCATGGATTGAAGAAAACCTGATTCATGCAATCAGAGGTGGGTGGAAAAGAATTACACCAAAGAAGTTGAAAGTCTGATACATGTAAAAAAAAGAAAAAAAAAAGAGAGAGAATAACATGAAATGAAACTCCAGGACTCAATCCAAATATAACAGTGATCATAATAAACATAAATGGACAAAAATTCCTTTTTAAAAAGATAGACTTTCTGAATGGGGAAATAATCACAAAATCCAGACATACATTAGTGCAAGAGGCAGCTTAATTAAAAAGAAGGAAACAAAAAAAAGTTAAAAATAAACGGATGCATTTGATATGATTCTGTTTCACTATCCAATTTAAGTAATTGTCAATTATTTTATAGATTATCCTTCAGTTTTTTTTTTTTCTTTTTTGAGACAGAGTCTCACTCTATTCTCCCAGGCCAGAATGCAATGATACAATCTTGGCTTACTGCAATCTCTGCCTCCCAGGTTTAAGCAATTCTTGTGCCTCAGCCTCCAGAGTAACTGGGATTAGAGGCACCTGCCACCACACCTGGTTAAGTTTTGTATTTTTAGTAGAGACGGGGCTTCACCTTGTCGGCCAGGCTGGTGTCGAACTCCTGACCTCAGGTGATCCACCCGTTTCAGCCTCTCAAAGTGCTGGGATTACAGATGTGAGGCACTGCAACCCATCTTCAGTTTGATTTTGTCCAGTGTTTTCTCATGATTAGATTGAGGTTATGCATTTTTGGCAAAAAAAAAAAAAAAATCAGAACTGATACAAGTTTTCAGTGGGTCATGTTAGGGAGTGCATGATATCTTTATGTCTTGTCCTGGTGATGTTAAATCTGAGCACCTG
This sequence comes from Sapajus apella, assembly GCF_009761245.1. Taxonomy (NCBI): domain Eukaryota; kingdom Metazoa; phylum Chordata; class Mammalia; order Primates; family Cebidae; genus Sapajus; species Sapajus apella. The sequence goes on along the minus strand of NW_022437112.1, from coordinate 784,670 downwards.
GATTAAGTGGTGTCTGTTGGAGTTCTCCACTGTAAAACTATTATTTTTTCTGACCCAGGAGAGGTTAAACAAGAGTCTGGCACCGTTTTAAGTATAATAAGAAACATTTACTACCTATTCTCTCTGAAGCCTGGTACCTGTAGGCTACATGTGCATAATAAAAACTTTGGTCTCCACAACCCCTTATCTTAACACAGATGTTTCCTTTCTATTGATTACAGGTCTTTCATCAGAAAATCTTTGAATCCACCTACAACCTGGAAGCCCCCCACTTTGAATGGAATCCCATCTTTCTGGACCACGCCAATATACATCTGACACGTATTGATTGATGTCTTCTGTCACCGTAAAAATGTATAAAACCAAGCTGTAACACAGCCACCTTGGCCACTTGTTCTCAGGACCTCCTGGGGCTGTGTTGTGAGCATTGGTTACATGAATAACTCTCTTCAAATATTTTATGGAGTTTTCATGGACAATAATTGGTGCCCTACACATGGGGCTTCAGAAAAGAGTCAGAATCCCTGAAGGAGTTCCCCGAACCTGGAGCTAAGGTACCAGCAGGGCCATTGGAAACCCTCCCTGACTTTAGGTTTCTCCTCCAGTGGAACCAGTGACTCCTCCAGAGCTCTGGACCTTCCATTTGGTTGATGATCCTTGGTTCATTCTGAGCTCTTTCTCTTGCTTCTTTCTCCTAGGTTATATAGGATCCTAATTTAGGTTTGGCATTGCATTCTGAAGGGTCTTCTTCACTGCATTTTCCCCCTAAATTAATCTCCATTGGCCTGTGTGTGCAATTGCATGCAGAACTGAACCGCCACTTCTGTAGATGAGAGGCTGAGCTCCTCAGCTTGTAAAAGAAAGGGAGCTTTGCTCCTCCCAGCCAAAAATACCCCTGGGTGGTGGGGGTTGAGTAGGAGTGTCTGGGGGATTGACTTGTGCCACGATGTGCAGTGACCCTACAGGGAACCAGACAACAAAATTAATTTGAAGAGGCTCATCCAGGAAACAGGTGTAAGAGCTGATCACTTGTTATTTTGAGCCCTCTTTGACATCTAGACCTCTGGACAAGGAAACTGAGACACGTAAAAGGGTGGAATGACTCAGTGGTGACACACTGTAGTCCCTCCCACAGCCAGCACACTTCAATCCACCCTACTAAAGCTTGGGTTACAGTTTAGTTCCTCATTAAAAAAAAAATGGGAGACATGTCAGGTAAGAATGAGGAAAAGCAGGGAGAATGACCCCCTTTTGGGCACCCCTTTTGGTTTTACGGTTCCTCTACTTACAAGTATTTGTGTCAGTGGGAAAAGTTTGAGGGCATACCAGGTGAAACAAGAAACTTCCTTGTTACGTATTATGTCTGTGCTTGCTCAAACTTTAAGCTGTTGCACACATTACATCAAAGAAGATTCCAGCCCAAAGGTCAACCTGCAACCATACAGTTCCTAAGTCCTCTATTTTCTTTTCTGCCTACTTTAAATCTTCTGTTTACTTTTCTTTTTTGTTTGTTTCTTGGTTTTGAGACAGAGTCTTACTATGTCATCCAAGCTGGAGTGCAATGGTGCGATCTCAACCTACTGCAGCCTCTGCCTCCCTGGTTCAAATGATTCTCCTGCTTCAGCCTTCCGAGTAGCTGGTATTATAGGGGCCTGCCACCACGTCTGGCTGATTTTTGTATTTTTAGTAGAGACAGGGTCTCACCATGTTGATCAGGCTGGTCTAAAACTGCTGACCTCAAGTGATCCGCCTGCCTCAGCTTCTCAAAGTGCTGGTATTACATGCATGAACCACCACGCCTGGCCCTTCTGTTACTTTTCTACTGCTGTTGAGGTAAAATCACTGTTGGGATCCAAACTTTTTGTATGTATAAACTGGTGACTTTGTGTTGATATCTCCTGGCTAGAGTGCTGAAGTAAAAGCTATAGGATCTTTGTATGAGTGTCTATGTGTGTTTAGATGTCTTTATGTACATGCAAATATATGTGTACATACATATATTTTTTATGTATTTTAGCCATGAAGTATCGGATTGGCTTCAAGTTAAGGAGTACTCACAGACCGGTGCAGTGGCTCACTCCTGTAATCCCAGCACTTTGGGAGGCCGAGGCGGGCATATCACCTGAAATCAGGAGTTCAAGGCCAGCCTGGCCAACATGGTGAAACCCCACCTCTACTAAAAATACAAAAATTAGCCTGGTGTGGTGGCATACACCTATAATGCCACCTACTCGAGAGGCTGAGGCAGGAGAATCGTTGAACCTGGGAGGTGGAGGTTGCAGTGAGCCAAGATCATGCCATTGCACTCTAGCCTGGGTGACAGAGCAAGACTCCGTCTCAAAAAAAAAAAAAAAAAAAGAGTACTCATAAATTAAATAATAAGCCAAAACGCTTTTCAAGTTCGCATGACTTACATAAATCTTTAATAAATAAGCTAGCTTTAAAATTATTGGTCAAATAGTATTAGAAATATCTTAAAAATTGTCAACATACATGTTAGTTTGCATTTGTTGATCAAGTGGTTTCATAGTTACCTCTGACAGATTGTAAGATGTCAAAATTTGACATAAGGCTTATAAAACCATAAGCCCAGCAACCCAGCATAACACAGAATAATCTTTGTGCACTTTTTAATAAATAAGACATTTGATGTTATCGGTGTAATAAAAATAGCTAAATCTTAAGTTATTGGTAAAATACCTATATATTTAACTTTAAAATTTTTACTTAGGTAAACACACCAAATTCATAGGCTATAAAAATGGTTAACAGGGAAATAACTTTAAATGGTGACAATCACGGTTTTTATAGATAATCTAGGTAAAACATTTTATAAATTAATTAGGTAAATGTAATGAAACAAATGCTTGTAAATAAACGTAATTTAGATCTAAAGTTAAATAGTAGATATTCATTAACTATCTGGGTCATTTCCAACTTTAAAAAATTATATTATAGTAAAACCTTTCTAAAAAATATATTCTTATTCAAAGCTAAGTTATTTTCATCTATTTCCAGGTTTATTTATTTATTTATTTATTTTTTTTTTTTTTTGAGATGGAGTTTCACTCATGTTACCCAGGCTGGAGTGCAATGGCGCGATCTCGGCTCACCGCAACCTCCGCCTCCTGGGTTCAGGCAATTCTCCTGCCTCAGCTTCCTGAGTAGCTGGGATTACAGGCACGCACCACCATGCCCAGCTAATTTTTTGTATTTTTAATAGAGACGGGGTTTCACCATGTTGACCAGGATGGTCTCGATCTCTTGACCTCGTGATCCACCCGCCTCGGCCTCCCAAAGTGCTGGGATTACAAGCTTGAGCCACCGCGCCCGGCCTATTTATTTATTTATATTTTTTGAGACAGAGTCTCGCTCTGTCACCCAGGCTGGAGTGCAGTGGCACAATCTCAGTTCACTGCATCCTCCACCTCCTGGGTTCAAGCGATTCTCCTGCCTCAGCCTCCAGAGTAGCTGGGATTACAGGTGCCCACCACCACGCCTGGCTAATTTTTCTATTTTGAGTAAAGATGGGGTCTCACCATGTTGGCCAGGCTGGTCTCCAACTCCTCACCTCAGGTGGTCTGCCCACCTCAGCCTCCCACAGAGCTGGGATAACAGGCGTGAGATGTGAGCTACCGCACCCGGCCAGATTCCACGTTCATTTAAGGGTTATTTATGAAACACAGTTAAAGGAACCAAGAAATAAGGGATGTGAAGAAAGTAGCCTGGGCACGGTGGCTCACACCTGTAATCCCAGCACTTTGGGAGGCCGACGCAGGCGGATCATGAAGTCAGGAGTTCAAGACCAGCCTGACAACATGATGAAACCCCTTCTCTACTAAAAATACAAAATTAGCCAGTTGTGGTGGTGCACACCTGTAGTCCCAGTTATTCAGGAGGCTGAGGCAGGAGAATCACTTGAACCTGGGAGGTGGAATTCGCAGTGGGTGGAGATCATGCCATTGCACTCTAGCCTGGGCAACAGAGCAAGACTCTGTCTCAATAAATAAATAAATAAATAAATAAAAGTTACAAGGAGATATTTTTGGTAAGATATGTTAAAAGAAAAATAATTTTGTATGAGAAAGAATCTTGTATGTTTAATTTGTCTTTTCACATAAAATAATTAGTTATTTAGGACAGATTAGAAAGTCCAGGCAGGTTGCATATGGTCTGTGCAAGTCATAATACTGTCTGTAAAAAAGGAATTAAAAAAAATTTATGTAATTAAGTTTGCTATAAATAAAAGGAAATTATAATCATCATTCTAGGTGTTGGATTTTGATAATAGAAATACAGTAATGCAAAAGTAAAGAATTGGTTAGAACAAGAATGTCTTAAAATATTGATTTACTCTTAATGAAATTGCAAGAAGTTTTTAATTTTTGAATTCCACAGTCTCTTCTTGAAATTCTTCAGGCTGACAACTTCTGCTGTGTCCTGCTTGCTTCAGAGCTTTCCCTCTTTGGAAAAGGCCTGGGATGGTAACTCTCTCCTTCAACTTATGCTAGCTCCTGTAACTTTTTAAATTGGTAGTCTAAAGGAAGACAGAGAATTTTTGAAAACAGGCAAATGAAAAATTGTATAGGATGTGTCTCTGTCTGCCTCTCTATATGTTTATATATTGTTTGTTTGATTTATTTGTTTATTTTTGAGACAAGGTCTCATTCTGCCACCCAGCCTGGAGTGAAGTGGTATGATTTCGGTTCACTGCTGCCTTGAACTCTGGGCTCAAGTGATCCTCCTGCCTCCCCTCAGCCCCCCATGTAGCTGGAACCACAGGTGCATACTATCTCGCCCAGCTAATTTTTTCTGTTTTTCTTTTTTTTTTTTTTTTTTTTTTTTTGGAGATAGGGTTTTGCTATGTTGGCCAGGCTGGTCTCAGTCCTGAGCTCAAGTGATCCACCTGCCTTGGCCTCCTAAAGTGCTAGGATTACAGGTGTATGCCACCATGCCTGACCTTGTCTGTACGTTTCTTTTTTTTTTGAGGCAGATTCTCACTCTGTCACCCAGGCTGGAGTGCAGAGGCATGAGGTCAACTCACTGCAACCTCTGCTTCCCAGGTTCAAGTGATTCTCCTGCCTTAGCCTCTTGAATAGCTGGGACTGCAGGCATGTGCCACCATGCCCAGCTTATTTTTTCTATTTTTAGTAGAGACAGGGTTTCACTATTTTAGCCAGAATGATCTCCATCTCCCGACCTTGTGATCTGCCTGCCTCAGCCTCCCAAAGTGCTGGGATTACAGGCATGAGCCACCATATATGTTTCTATATGTCATGAGAAAGCAATATTTTAGTACCAAATCATATGAAAGAGCTCTAATCAAATGGCTTAAAGAAAAGTAAGGGCTTATCAGACAACCAAAAGCTAGCTCAAACACTTTTAATTCACATTCCTTTAGTAATCTTTGGTAAGATTAATTTGGTAAATTTAATTTCAAAATCCTGTCCAGTAGTTTAAAATCTAAGGGTCATGTTGAGATGGGACTGTTCCCTTGACCTTGACCTCCTTCGTGGGCAGAAACTGGAGTTACTTGTGTTACTCAGCTTGCAATCCGTGGATAGCTATGTATTAATAGCTTAGTGGCCAGGCTCAGTGGCTTATGCCTGTAATCCCAGCACTTTGGGAGGCTGAGGCGGGTGGATCATGAGGCCAAGAGATCGAGACCATCTGGCCAACATGGTGAAATCCCATCTCTACTAAAAATACAGAAATTAGCTGGGTGTTTGGCACATGCCTCTGGTCCCAGCTACTCGGGAGGCTGAGGTGGAAGAATCACTTGAACCCAGGAAGTGGAGGTTGCAGTGAGCTGAGACTGCGCCACTGTGCTCCAGCCTGGCGACAGAACAAGACTTCGTCTCAAAAAAAAAAAATAGCTTAGTGAAGGATCAGGGTGACAGCGTTTTGCACCTGTCCCCCCCTTTTCTTTTTGAAATGGGGTCTTGCTCTGTTGCCCAGGCTGGAGTGCAATGGCATGATCTCGACTCACTGCAACCTCCACCTCCTAGGTTCAAGTGATTTATGATTATTGGGATATTCACCAGCTGAATATTCCCATTGCCCAATGCATTAGTCTATTTTCCTGCTGCTCATAAAGACATACCTGAGACTGGGCAGTTTACAAAAGAAAGAGGTTTAATTGGACTTACAGTTCCACGTGGCTGGGGAAGTCTCATGATCATGGGGGAAGGCACGGACGAGCAAGTCACATCTTAAGAAATGGTGGCAGGCAAAGAGGGAGTGAGAGCCAAGCGAAAGGGGTTTCTCCTTGTAAAACCATCAGGTCTCGTGAGACTTATTCACTACCACGAGAACAGTATGGGGGGAAACTGCCCTCATGATTCAATTATCTCCCACCCCGTCCTTCCCACAACAATGGGAATTATGGGAGACACAATTCAAGATGAGCTTTGGGTGGGGACAGAGCCAAACTATATCACCCAGGTCACAGTGTGAAGCGAAAATAAATCTCCCCAAAATCACTAAGCCAAGGGAAAAGGCAAGCGGGGAACTGTATTGGGCAAGACTGCCTCCCATTTGACTCTTCAATAAGACAGCTACAAAGATAAGAAGCTACATACCCACGTCACAATTTGTGCATAAGGAAATTCTGTGTGGACAAAGGACAGACGGAGCTCAAAGTCATCCTTCCAAGGCTCCCCTGGGACAAATGCTTATCTGATAACTTCCTCTGCCCATTGCTTATGTAAAAGTGCAGATTCACTGAGCCAGCCTAAATTGTGTACTCAGTAGAAAGCTGATCAAGGACTCAGAAGAATGCAACCTTTTGTCTGTTATCTACTTCTAATCTGAAAGCCTCCATTTCGAGAGATCCTGAATTACTGAACTGAACCCATGTACATCTTATACATATCGATTGATGTCTCATGTCTCCCTAAAATGTATAAAAGCAAGCTGTGCCCTGACCATCTTGGGCACATGTCATCAGGGCCTCCTGAGACTGCGTCACGGGCACACATTCTCAACCTTGGCAAAATAAACTTTCTGAATTGACTGAGACGTGTCTCAGATACGTTGGGCTCACAATAGATTTTCAGTATACTAATGATGTTGGCTGAAGAGCTGTGAGGTTCATAAATTTGGAAAGGAAAGCTTTATTTCTCTAAATGCTTTGGTTCAAGAGTCCCCTGCTACAAGAGCACCCCAGGTGACATTACTCTTGCAGAATCAAACAGTGGTTTGAGAAACCTTATCAAATTTTCTGTTGTAGCTTTCTCTCATGGGTCTGAGTACAGCTTGGTTTTCAACATTTTAGGGAGACATGAGGCATCAATCAATACAAAAGGTGAGATAACTCAGGTCAGGGACAGATAAGATACGAAAGGCTGCATTCTTCTGGGTCTTTGATCAGCCTTTCATTGAATACACAATTTACATGTGAGGGCAGGGCAGTGCATAGAGGAATAGTCACTGATGCCTTCATGGTTCAATGAATCTGCATCTTTGCATGAACAATGGGGCAGGGGAAGCGATCAGATATGCATTTGTCTCAGGTGAGCAGAGGGCTGACTTTCACTTCTGTCTGTCCTTTGTTCCACACCTGTGAAAATAAGCTGTCAATTTTATTGCCAAGGTGAAATTGAACAGAATTGTTTTGGGGTAAAGATCTTGAGGCCCACAAAAAAATTTCTTTGTGGGCAAACTGTGAAAGACATATGTAGTTTTTTTGTTTTGTTTGTTTATTTTTGTCTTCGTGGCTGTCTTATTTAGGATAAAATGGGAGGCAGTTTTTCCTGACGCAGTTCCCAGCTTAACTTTTCCCCTTAGCCTGGGGATTTGGTTTCTTTTCACTAATTAACAAACAAAATTAATAAGTTGCCAAACAAAAACAGGGAAGGGAAAAGTAAGTCAAAGGGCTCATGCCAGAAGGGTGGAAATCTTTGGATAATTATTAAGAAATGAAACAAATAAAAGGAAAGTTGATAGAGTTAAAACAAAGGTCTTTACAACATGATCAAAGGTTGGGTGAGCCAAAGGGAGCCCCGAGTGGCCCCCCAACATTAAGGCCCCATACCAGTTTTCTTCATTTGCCTTAGATTGGAGAAATTTAAGAAAAATTAAGGCTAGGCACTGTGGCTCACGCCTGTAATCCCGACACTTTGGGAGGCCGAGACAGGCAGATCACCTGAGGTCAAGAGTTTGAGACCAGCCTGGCCAACATGGCAAACCCCATCTCTACTAAAAATACAAAAATTAGCTGGGTGTGATGACACACACTTGTAATTCCAGCTACTTGAGAGGCTGAGGCAGTAGAATCACTTGAACCTTGGAGGCAGAGGTTGCAGTGAGCTGAGATCGTGCTACTTCAGCCTGGGTGACAGAGCAAAACCCTGTCTCAAGAAAAAGAAAAATCAAAAGTCAAAGGTTTTAATGACAATATTGACATTGCCTCAGGCAAGTCAAGATAAATATTGACAAAAGGGCAGGAGTCTCTTGGCTCAACCCCCGGCTGGAAACCCAAATCCTTTTTCACTGGAGAGGAGATAGGGAAGTAAAGTTCCTGTGACCAGATATTTAAAAATGTAAGGGTTGGTAGGAGTAACAAATTTGAGATGTTTAAACAGGCTTCATATATGGTAGTTATGACTTCTTGACGTAAATGTCTTATGAAAATGGGTACTGTGTCTGAGCAGGGAATATTCTCCCCCAGTACTATAAAACTGAAGGCACGTAAATCTGCCCTTTGGGGAAATGTTAATTGGACATGATCAAAGGGAACTGGTAAGATTGCCTAAGCTTACAGAACACAGGGTAGAAACTGGGGTGCTGGCAAGGAAAATTTCTCCACTTCACAGCCCTTTGTGGACTGTTATTTTGTTTGTTTTTTATAGAGATGAGGTTTCACCATGTTGGCCAGGCTGATCTCGAAATCCTGAGGTCAAGCAATTCACTCACTTCAGCCTCTCAAAGTGCTGGGATTACAGACGTGAGCCACCATGCCCAGCCATTTGTGGAATGTTTACTGGGGCCAATGGCAAAAGCCTGAAAGCCTGTCGAGTATCACAACTACTGGGACTTTGGACTAGAGAATTTCCACTTCAGGGCTGTAACCAACAATAAAATTAGAAGCCCTCTAACCAATATAATGGATCCCTCTTCTCTGCCAAAGGCATTCAAAAGCAAACCTGAAAACCTAGGCCAAGCCATGACTAGAAGTTGGGTCAGACATGCCTCCTGATACCCCCCTCCTTTGAAATTCTGGCATAACTGACCACCACTAACAATCAACACA
>NW_022437112.1:691975-770417 GCF_009761245.1 Sapajus apella | reverse complement strand
AGGATACCCGCCTAGTGTCAATCTGATCTCTCCTTTATGAGGTGTCTTTTTGGATATTTAGGGGCCAGGGAGCTGCTTGAGGAGACGGTCTCTTCTTTATAGGAGCTCAAATGGTGAGCTGTGAGCTCTGTTGTTCATTCAGAGCTGCTGGGCAGGTACGTTTAGGTCTGTTGCAGCAGAACTCATAAACTGCTTTTTGTTCCCAGGTGCTCTGTCCCAGGGATTTAGGGCTTTATTTATGAGTTTCTGTTATGCTGCCACCTTCTTTTTGTTTGTTTTTCCTTCAGACCTGCCCAGCCCAGCAAGGAGGCCGCCTAGTCACTGTCGGCCTGTAGCAGCTTTGCTGAGCTGCTGTGGGCTCCGCCCCGCTGCTGAGTGAACTTCCCTGCAGTCCTGTTTATATGGGTGTAGTTAGAACTGCTTTGGCGATGGTGGCCCGCCTCTGTTGAGGCGGAGTCTCTTTGCTGTGGCGGGTTGCCTTGGCAACGGCGGGCTGCCTCAGCAATGGCGGGTTGCCTTGGCAACGGCGGGCTGCCTCGGTAATGGTGGACGCCCCTCCCCCACAGAGCTGGACCGACCCGGGTTCAGCTGCGCTTGCTGTGAAACTCTCAATCCAGAGTTTCTGGTTGCTGTTCTTTTGTGGGGGTGGGACCAGCCGAGCCTGATCGCCTGGCTCCCTGCCTCAGAGCCTTTTTTAAGTTGGTGTTCCAGTCGCCTGTTGAAGAGGCGCCGGGGTCTGTTTGTTTCCCCTGCGGCCACTCGCTGCGCTGGCTTAAACAGCGGCACTGAGGTTTGTGGCGCTTTTTTTTCTTTTTTTTTGCCCTGGAATCTACTGTCCTGGTTCTCTGCTCAGTCCCCTTTTTGAACCAGTGTATGGGCGACTTCCCGTGGCTCCAATCGCCAGCCAAAAGGGCCCCCGGACCGGTGTATTTTGTACGGAGAACCGCGGCTCCGGGGCGCCGACAAAGCAGCCGCGCGGGGCAAAGCAGCGGCGGAAACAGCCGCGCTGGCGACCGTGGAGCTCCTCTGCCCGGGAATTTCCTAGTCTGTGGGCAATAAAAACGCGGAGTCCACTCACCCTCTGCGCTTTCACTGGGAGCTGCAATCCTGAGCTGTTCCTAAACGGCCATCTTGCCCAAACTTCAAACTGACTCTAGCATAGCATCAGTAACAGATAAGCAACATTAAATCAAAGTATTTTGCCCAAAAATATATTTATTTGATGTATTTTGAAATGGCCCTACAAGGCTGTCTCTTGTGGGGAAAATCTACATTCTGTTCAAAATCACTGTTTCTTTCCAGGTCTTTTTCCTAATTCAGGAGATAATTAAGAATCCAGCACAGTTTTTAGGTCTGATAAGTGCCCTGCAGCCTGCTAGCTGGAGACTTCATCTGCATGATGAAACCTTGGTCTCCGCAATCCCTTATCTTTCTTGAGACAAAGTCTCACTGTTTGTTTCCCAGGCTGGAGTGCAGTGGTGCAATCTCAGCTCACTGCCACCTCTGCCTTCTGGGTTCAAGTGATTCTCCAGTGTCAGCCTTCCAAGTGATCAAAACAGTGACCTTAACCCAGACAGTTTCTTCTATTGATTCCCGATCTTTAAATAATAATGTTAGCGGTGGGAGTTATTTGAGTCACAAGGCACCAAAGTATGTCAGTGACAGCAAATCTGTACGAGTCTGCAGCAACTTCAATTCTTGCCTCCTGAGAAAAAAGAGTTTGACCAAAAGGCATAATGTAGACTGAGTTACTGCAGCCAGTTTTAGAGCAGGAGTGAACATTTATTAAAAAGTTTTACAGTAGCTCACGCCTATAATCCCAGCACTTTGGGAGGCCTAGGCGGGTGGATCACGAGGTCAAGAGATCAAGACCATCCTGGTCAACATGGTGAAACCCCGTCTCTACTAAAAATACAAAAATTAGCTTAGCATGGTGGCGTACACCTGTAGTCCCAGCTACTTGGGAGGCTGAGGCAGGACAATTGCTTGAACCCAGGAGGCGGAGGTTGCGGTGAGCCGAGATTGTGCCATTGTACTCCAGCCTGGGTAACAAGAGTGAAACTCTGTCTCAAAAAAAAAAAAAATTTAGAGCAGGAAGGAAAACACACTTAGAATACTGCCAAGCATCTGACCTAAGAGATCAAGTGCATGGTTTGACCTTTAGACTTGGGGTTTACATGTTGGCATGCTTCTGCAGTCTGTGTCCCTTGTCTCCTGAATCTTCCTTTGAAGTGGGCTGCCTGCATGCACAATGGCCTGCCAGCAGTAAGGATGGGAGCAGACACAGTGTGCTTACTGGAGTTGTATGCATGCTCACTTGAGGCATTCTTCCCTTGCCAGCTGAATGTTCCTTGGAGGTCGTAGACCAGTCAAATGCCACCATTTTACCTCTTATTGTGCACGCTAGTGCCCATGCATCCAGCTCCTGAGATCGTATTGGGAAGCTGCTGGTCACCTGTTTCAGGTGTTTTCTATGTATTGGGAGACAGCCTTTCCCTGGTGCTGGCTGTGACCAGTTATTATTTGAGAGGGACAGTTTAGTAACCGCCTGACAATCACCTGATGCTTGCCTGACATTCCTGGTGGGGCTGCGGAGAGCCTTTCCTGCCCTGCTACTATTGTAACAGCAACTGAACTCTTTCAACCAATTTCCAACGAGAAAATCTATCTATGACTCTCTATGACCTGAAAGCCCACACTTTGAAGTGTGTTACCTTTCCTGGCCGAAGCAATGCACATCTTACATGCCCCCCTAACACGCATAAAGCCAATCTGTAACTCAACAACCCTGGGCGCATGTTCTCAGGATCTCCTGAGGTCTGACCGTGGGCCAGTAGCCATTCATATTTGGCTCAGAATAAATCTCTTACAATAGTTTATAGCCTTTGATCCTTTTTGTCAGCAGAGGCAATTCCACCCTCGCTATGGGATGTTAACTGAAGCTACTGGAAATAATGGTGTCTAAAAGAGTTCCATGATGAAACATAATGGTTCATACAGGACCTGCTACCTGGTAATGCAAAGACAACATCCAAGGAGGAGCCTCTTTTTCCTCTTCAGACTGACTCTGTAACTATGTGAGGAGCTGGTGGATTTTGCAGTGCCTGTTAAATAGCTCTCCGCATGTGAATCGTAGTTCCAAGGTGAACAAACATCATCATCTTCTTTGCAAGGCTGTCGCTCTGGTTAAAGAAGCATTAAGGACATTTGTTTTTCTTGTGAGATATTTACAGTTTAGAGTGATTGGATATCATATTTTGTTGTGAGCAAAATTTACCTTTCTCTCTAGCTGAGTTCTCCACAATTTGGAAACTATTTCTGACTATTCTCATTTTACGGCAATATATAGTGGTTTGCATGAGTTTAGTAAGACTGTTTTCCTTTGAAACAGGACACAATTGTGGACTCTTTACTTGACCAAGGCTTTCACTGAAATAATGTACTTTTAGGTAAAGTTCCAGCAGAGCCAGCCTGAGAAGAGCCTATCAATTGCTGCTGCGCTTTATGCAAATACTCAAGTATAATGAGCCTAAAACTTATTTTGCAGATGAATTGGCCTTCCTATAGTTTTTCTTTAATAGAAAAGGAGGGCTAGAGAGACAGAAAACTCTTCCCCAGGCTGGAGTGCAGTGGCGCGATCTCAGCTCACTGCAACCTCAGCCTCCTGGGTTCAAGCGATCTTCCTATTTCAGCCTCCCAAGTAGGTGGGACTACAGGTGCGTGTCACCATGCCCTGTTAATTTTTGCATTTTTAGTACAGATGGGTTTTTGCTCTGTTGTCCAGGCTGGTCTCAAACTCCTGGACTCAAGGGATGTGCCTGCCTCAGCCTTCCAAAGTGCCGGGATTACAGGTGCGAGCCACTGTGCTCAGCTTTGACCTTCGTTTTTCAATGCAGATGGAATCATGAATTATTTCTTGACTACAAGAATTCTCTGAAAATGAAAAAGGTTGTACTTTTCTTCATGATATTTTTAGTTGGCACCCTAATAGTATAGTTTCTTTTTTCTGTTGTGACACACAAATTCTCTTGATTGTCAAAATTATGAATGTTATTTATTTCTTGTTGTTTTACTTCTGAGAAAACCAGAATCATGGTACTCTGATGATCAGAGACAATTTGACAAAGCCTCTAAATCTCCCTCATTTGGCATCCCATTGGGCCAAAACTATTTGTCACTGCCAATGCCCTGCTGCTAAGCACCCTCACTCTAGACCCAGGGCCCATCATGGAAGAAATGGGTGCCTGAGATTGTAACAGCCGATTTTGAGAGACAATGTTAGTTCAGACCCTCCAAATCAAAGATGGATATGCAGATGACTAAACAGCTAGTAAAAAGCTGTTTTCACCTCCTGGGTTATTACTCAACCACTTTACATCCATCTAAACCATAACAAATTTCCCGTTTCCCATAGAATTGAAAGAAATGTACTGAGAGGATAAAGGTAGCTCATGACAAAGCCTCCCTGGTCTAATACTCCAAGAGTATGAGATTTATGTGTGTGTATATATATATATATATATATACTTTTTTAACTTTTTTTTCAGCCTACTTAGGACAAATTACTAAAACATCTGTAAAAAGCATTATGGCATAACAAAATTATCTAAATTCCTTAGCATAAAAGGTTTTAACCAGGCTTATATTTTATGTAGCTAACAGGTACAGGTCTGTAACTAAAACCAAGAACACAGTAGGCCAATGCATGGAAGGTAAAGATAAATTAATTTTGTTACCTCACCTTTGGCTTTTGGCTTTTTGGCTTTCATATTGCTTAAAGAATTTTAAAGGTTGATGAATGCCTGTCCACCTTCATTCCCATCTGGCTTAGGACATGTAAACTGGCTGTAAGTCTTTGGGCTCTACGCCCCTTTGTTATAGTCTCACCAATGCACCACAATGTAGCAGTCTCTCATTGTAAGGTATTACCTGGAGTTATTTGTCTCACAACCAAGAGAATTAAGGAGCATGGACACAAAGGGTGAGGTTGGAGTGTAAGTTTAATAAGCAAAAGAAGAAAGCTGTCCACCATGGAGAGAGGGCTCAGAAGAGGGTTGCTGTTTCACATTTAAATGTAAAGACTTTTATAAAAAAATTATGAGGACTGGACGTCTTATTTGGATACGGTGCAAACTTCTGGTAGCTCCACATCCTCCTAATGTACACACAGGCCCTTAGCTTAAGTTGCTCCATATTGTTTTATTCTGCTTACTGCGTGTGTGTCAGGGCACAGAATTTGCCATTTCGGGCATGTCTGGGCAAGTCACCTGTGTAGCCTTTCTTATCTGAGCAGCTGTGGGCATGTCTTAGGCAACCACCCTGTGCAAGTTCCCGTATCTGTGCCTGTAGGTTGTTCTTTTGTTTGAAGGGATTCAACTGAGGATCCACCCTAACTGCCTACGTGACTGGTTTCTTCCTTCCTACTCTCTCACTTTGGCTAGAGGGAGTCCCATGAAGGGACAGGATGGACGGGGAGCAGGCTGTCATGCCATCCTGGCAATGCAATGGAATAAAATTAAACTTTAGTGGACATTGATATTGCGTCTGGCAAATCTTGGCCAGAAGGAGAAGAATGCCATCTGAATAAATTCATAAAAATAATAAAATTCAACCATCTGAATGGACCCTTTCCTCAGCCAAAGGCGTTCTGAAGTAACCCTGAAAAGCTAGTTTACACAATAATCAGAAGTGGGGGCTACACATGCATCATTAGGTTCTCCTTCTTTTGGAATTCAGGCACAGCTGACCAGCATTCACATTAAAACAGAGACCTCAGGCTGACCAAACAGACTCTTCGTAGCCATAACCAACATGATAGATAGCAGGTCCCGAAAGCAATCAAAGTTGTTTACCCCAAAATATATTTATGTGACATATTTTTGGAATGGTCCTGCAAAGCTGTCTTTTGTGGGAGAAAAGCTGCATCTGTAGAGAATCTCCTTCACTTTCCAGGCCTTTTCTCAGATTCACAAGATAATTAATTAAGAGTCTGGCACCTTTTAAAATCTGATTTACAAGGTTTTCTCTCTGAAGCTTTCTACCTGGAGGCTTCATCTGCATAACAGGAATTTTGGTCTCCACAACCCCATTTCTTAACCCACACACTCCTTTCTAGGGAGTCCAGATCTTTAGATAATAATTCCTTCAACCAACTGCCAATCAGAAAGTCTTTGACTCTACCTACAAACCTGGAAGCTCCCTACTTTGAGTTGTCCTGTCTTTCTGGGTCAAACCAATAGCCATAGGGAGCTCCAGTGGGGGACAGAATGGGCCTGGAGGTATTAGCTATGCAAACTTGTAGCTATACAAGCCAAGCTACATAGACTTGTAGCTATTAGCTATACAAAAAGTCAGTAAATCAACACTTTATTTTTATTTAATTAATTAATTTATTTATTTATTTATTTTGGAGTCAAGGGATTACTCTGTCACCCAGGCTGGAGTGCAGTGGCACCATCTTGGCTCATTGTAACCTCTACCCCCCGGGCTCAAGTGATCCTCCCACTTCAGCCTCCTGAGTAGCTGGGACCACAGGCAAATGCCACCATACCTGGCTAGTAAGTTTATATGAACTTAAAGCATTTGGACTTATGTATTTATTTTATGAGTACTCATTTATGTTCATTTGGTTGCATGTTAGTCACACACACACATATATATGTGTATATGTATATATATATTCATTTAAACATGTATACACACTGCACAAAGAAACATTTCATAGCTTTTACCTCAGAATTCTAGCCATGAGACAGTGTCACAAACTCACTATCTTATAAAAGACAGCTGGATTTAATTATATTTCTAAGTTTCTGACAAAATTGGGACCTTTTTACATGGGTAAACTTTGTTTGCCGTGATAGATAATCTAATAAAGGCTGTGACTAAACATTTTGGGTAAAGCATTTTGTATGGCAGTTGAATTTTTAAAAACCTTATTCTCCCCCTTTCTTTAGTTTAAAATAAGTTTTTAATATTTACATTTTAGCTGAAACTAGCTGAACTGTATAAGAAAATAAAATTTTCAAACGAACTTGAATTAGTTGCATCATAAACAGTGAGTTTTATTTTAATACTAGTAGCTTACTTACAGTAGATTTAAAGCAGACAGAAAAGAGAAAAATAGATAGAGAGCTGTAGAACAGGGGTCTCCAAACTGTGGGCCACAGACCAGTCTCTGACCTGTTAGGAACTGCGCTGCAGCACAGGAGGTGAGCAGCAGGCAGGAGAGCAAAGCTTCATCTGTACTGACAGCCACTCTCCATTGCTCACATGACTGTCGAGTGATTGCAGCAGCGCGAGAGTCTCAGAGGAGCATGACCCATACTGTGACCTGTGTATGTGAAGGATCTGGGTTGCCTGCTCCTCATAAGAATCTAATGCCTCGTGATCTGTCACTGTCTCCCCTCACTCCCAGATGGGACCATCTAGTTACAGAAAAACAAGCCGAGCTCCCACTGATTCTACACAATGGTGAATTAATTGTAGAATTATTTCATTCTATATTACAGCGTAGAAATAAAGTGCACAATCAATGTCATGCACTTGAATTATCCCAAAACAATCCCCTCTCCCAGTCTGTGGAAAAATTGTGTTCCATGAAACCAGTCCCTCTGGTCAAACACGTTGAGGATGGCGGTATTAGAAGACTATATTTAACTCTATAGTTGCAGGTTAATCACTTGAGGTCAGAAATTTTTTTGGTTTTTTGCTCTAATTTGTCATCAATTTTAAAATATGCAAAAAAGAACAAGCCATAATTTTAATTACCTGGAGTCTCAGAACTCCTGACCTGTTTTTGTAGTTTTTTATGTTTTTAAACATGTAAGCCCAGGCCCCATGAAAACAGACAGACAAATGCAAATGAACTGGTTTTTAGACTTGATAAAAGTCCAACAACAATTACCCCTCTCCAACAGGATACCTGCCCCAGTGAAATACAAAAATAATGTGGCTTATTCTGAGGAAAAGCCCAAATGGAGGAAAAGGGAATTCCTGGTTGTGTATGCTAGGGCAACTTAGTCTGCCTTTGAGCCTATTGACATCCACAGACACCAGACTTCCTCAAAACAATGAAGGGTTGCAGGCATCTGATACGACAAAGGGAGAAAGGGAGAATCCCCAAGACAAAGCCATTCTTGGCAGCTGCTGATGTCCTTGGAATCCAAGCTGTGGGGTGCTTGAGCCTTGGTGCTGCCACTGCCAATTGCTCCATGTGGTGGGAGCCAGGCAAGCTAGGCCTCCCAAGGCTCACAGACCCATGTGGGGTGCCAGAAATTGCAACTGAATCTAGGCTCCACTGCTCACTGCTGGAAAGCAAAACCTCAGAGACAAGAGTTAGTGGAAGGAAAAGGTTCATCTGTTCTAGCACCAGAAAGACAAGAGTAACTGACAACTGAATTTGGGTCACAGGAACAGTCAGAGAACAGGAGGGTAGTAAGCAGTGAGACATGCCCAGGTTTGCATGTAAGTGAGAGGTAGGAACTCTGATGGCACCAGCAGCTCAAACAGACCCCTAGTTGCTAGTAGACAAAATGAGCCAAACATTTGTAAAAATAATTTCTGGACAAACTTTGTTCATCCTACATTTTAGGGTTTAAATTTGAAAAACTAAAAATGCAAAGTGCTGAGTTTCCTCACGCGGGGCACCACTGTTGGGGTCACCACCTGCAGTGGTCTGTCCTGCAGACCGTGACTCAGTGATGGATGAATAAATTCACTCAGACACAGATGTTCAGCGTATCAGCAGGTTGGGGTGTCCAGGCCACTCACAGACACTCCTGAGAGAGATCGCAGCCACAGCCATGGCACACTGGCCTCAGTGGCCTTTATTCAGCACACATTAAATGACAAAGGCTTTGAGTCAACACCACTGGAATGTAGAGATTAAAGGACAGGTTCCAAGGCCTAAAGCAAACACCATTTATTAGTGGGCAATATCCCTGCTCAACACCCGCCCCCTTAGGAAAACCAACCAGAATGATCAAAGGTTAGTTTATAGGACCACATGAGTAAACTCGCCACATTCCTTTGTTTTGACTCTAATTTATTTAACTAAGGGGACAAGGCTGCCTTCAGCCAAGAGCGATAGGAAAAGCCCTCAGGCCTTCCAAAAGAGTTTGTGTATATTCTCTATAGCCAAATTCCTCCCACCAGTTTGACTGAATCCCCACGTTTTCCCCTTTTTTGTTTTTAACATCAGGTCCTGTTGACTGAAGAGATAGAGCAGCAACATGTCTGTCAGGTGAGGCGATCACTGCTTTTATTCTGGTTTTGCATCCTGGAATTAACAAATAACAAAACAAATATGAGTACAATTAGCAACGTTCTTTTCCAGTCAAAGAGTGACTCCCAGGAATGGGGCTCCAACCTGGAGAGAGGATCTTGCACACCCTTCCATACGGCTGTTTGTTGGGTGTGTAGATCTACAGCGTGAAGGGATTCTAAAATTTTAGTTTTAAGTTGCTTTACATCTGCTGTTAAATTGTCATGAAAGGATCCCCAGAGATGTTGTTTCACCTCATCCCAACTGTGTGTGGATTGATTTCACGGTAAAGAAGTGACACAGATATGTTTCCGTTCCCAGCAGCAGATTAATTGCTGCCAGAATGCCCGTGTATCTTGTCACTCCCCCACATACTCTAAAGCAGCCTTGAGGGCTTGCAGATGTGCAAGAAGTTTTTGATCTATGCCTTGCTATAAGAGAAGTTAATTAGACACATTTTTGGCCAGATTATCCAGAAAGGCAGCTGTTTGTACAACAGATGCCACAGCAACGCCGTCAGTTTTCAGGATGACCATGGCTGAGATTAAAAAGACCATAAGTCTAACTGTGAATCTTTTGTGTCTGACTCGGGACAGGGCACGTTCTAAGGTGGCAAGGGCAGAGGAACCTTGCCAATTACGTGTCAAATTGACTGGTAGGAATGCCTCAGATTGTCTCCTTAATACCATGACACTAGTGACTTTTAAATGAGCTACGTTGTGTTTAGTGATACGTGAGGTAAACCAAGCCTGTCCCTGCGCCTGGGTCACAGACATGGAGTTTGGGGGCATAATGGAAATGCTAGTTCTCATAAGGAAAACATATGGATGAGCAGTGAAAATCAGGCACTGATCGGTGTGATTATGAATAAAGGTGACAGTATAGTTGTTATTGGATTTATGATATGTCCCGTGCCAGGACTTAAGGGAGGTGCTAAGATGTCCCAGGCACCATAAGGTGCCTTGGGATGGCATGGACTTTACTCGTGTCTGGTATATCCCATCCACCCATCAGCCCAAATTATAGGGGAATGAGATGCACCTATGAAACCGTGAGTGATGCTGTGATGGATGAAGACATTAGTAAGGCTGCTCTGCAATCAGCCATGGGGGCTCCAGTTTAGGCTACAGGCTTGTTTCCTCTGACAGACCTCCAAGCTAAAGTGGAATCCATTACCTCCCTGGCTTAGTTCTTTAGCACAGGAAGGAATGTTTGGAAAAGAAACATTGATTGCATTGCCCAGTTTGAGGCTACCTGCAGCTAAGAATGTTAAGACATTTCCTTTGCCGTGATGTAGCCATACTTGTTTTGGGGCAGGTACACAGTAAGAGTTAGAACCTTTATAACTTGGAACACTGTGGGAAGATAGTGGAATGATATATAGTGTTATCTGGCACCTTAGTCCAATGTGTGCCATTATTGAGGGACCCCACTGGGAGTAAATCCATCCCTCCTAGCCAAGCAGTCACGTTATTATAGGCTGGGGAGGGGTGTCTGCTCAGGTGACAGGGTGAAAGAAAGGTGGGGCTGAGATATGAGCCCAATAGAGTATAGCAGGTACAGGTTGCAGACAAAGCGACAGCATAAAAAGGATTAATACCCTACATCAGTTGCAGTGTACACCAGAAGGCACAGCAAGAAACAAATTATTTGGAGTAAATGGTGTCTGTGTCCCGAGTAGGATTTGTTCAGCCTCCTGAGTTGTCCTTTTCAGCATACCCCACGTGACATCCAGGGCTTGTGTCATCCATAGAAGCTGCATTGTCCGGGGTTGTGGGTCCTGCAGAGTTATCTCCTGCCTCTCTGGTATTGGGTTGGGTCCTAGCCACGCCATGGTATGGTTTCATGCATCATGCTAGAATCCAAAGAGGACCTGCATGATGGGGTGTGGACACAAGCGTAACCTCTTCTCCATGTTAATAATTCACTTGGACCACACCATTCATTACTGTTCACATCTTTCCATAAAACTGCAGGTTTTATGTCTTCAGAGGTTTCAGCAAAGTGATTTTCTACAGCTGATTGAAATTTGTCATCTAAATTTATAAAATTAAGGGTAAATAAGGCTTGTGCCAATAATGTTGCCGGGTCTTTTCCCGTACTCCCTCTTTTTTGTTTTCTGATCATATTTTTAAGGGTGGAGTGGGCCTGACCTTGGGAGTTATATGCGATGCCTGTGGAATGTTGGATGTTCCATGTGTGACAAAATTATTGAAATCGTGAGCTGGCATAAGCTGGCCCATTATCAGTTTTACTTTTTGTGGGCCGTTCTATAAATGCAAAAGTTAAAAGAAGATGTTTAATGACATACTGAGTTGACTTTCCAGGCAGAGCATGTACACTAATTAGATGGGTGTTGGTATCAATGGCTACATGTACATATCTAAGTTTTCCAAATTCAGGGAGGTGTGTAACATCTATTTGCCATAACCGATTAGGTTCTAGTCTTCTAGGGTTAACACCTGTGGAAGGAGGGGATGTGCCTGTGAGCTGGCAATCTGGACATTGCAGAATAATTTGTTTAGCTAGTCTCTGGGTAAGTTGAAATTGTTTAGCTAAATTTCTCCAATTTTTGGTGGAAAAATTGATGTGATTGGGTGGCTTGGTCAAGCAGTGATGTCATCATGTGTAGGTCTGCTTATTCACTGCCAGAGGCTAATGGACCAGGCGTGAGCTGTGGACTCGAATATGTGTGATAAAGATAGGATGTGTGTGTTGATCCAGCAACTGCTGCAGTCAAAGAAAAAGAGCACACAGGGTGGGCTCGAGATTGGATTTAATTAAAGCTGTTTCAAGATTTTGTAGTAAATAAACTGAGCAAGCCTAGTCACTTACAATATTTATGGGCTGAGTGGAAAATGTTTCTAAAGCCAGGATTAGTGCTCTAATTTCAACCCTCTGAGTAATAGTAAATCCAGGCTGAGTGAGTGAATTATATGGTCTCCACCAGACTGCTGCTTTTCCATGCTAACCAGAACCATCAGTAAACAGTGTTAAAGCATTAGCTATGGGGAAGTAAACTATTTTTGTAGGTAAGGTCATCGGAGAACAATATAAGAACTGAAGGAGCTTGTCAGCAGGAGGTACATGCTCTATTTGTCCCGTGTCATCGCGAGAAAACTATTTGCAGATTGACATATAAGGGCAATACTGCTTCGAATTGCTTTTTACTTAAAGGTCACCACTTGCTGAGTTTCCTCCCATGGGGCGCCACTGTTGGGGGTACCACCTGTGGGGGTCTGTCCTGCAGACCCTGACTCAATGATGGATGAATAAATTCACTCAGACACAGATGTTCAGCGTATGAGCAGGTTAGGGTGTCCGGGCCACTCACAGAGCACGGTCATAACCTAGCAACTGATTGCATCGTTTGCAGCCTGAATAATTACTTTACTAATTAATTGAATATAGGGGGACAGAGTTTTAGTCCCAGTATGTGAGCAAAAAATCCATCCTAGAAAACCCTAGTAGCCCGGGGGACATCCTAGTAGCCCGGGGGACATCTGTCCTATTAACCCTGTAGGGGAGTGTTTGGTGGGAAAGATCTCTGCGATCTAGCTGCCTGTGAGAAATGGCTTGCTCTATTTCCTCAATATCTCTTTTTGCTGCAGGGATTAAACATCTGGGAGAATCCATGGCTGGATTGCCCTTTAAGACAGAAAACCGGTTTTGTAGTTTATCAGTAGGAATTCTCAAAGTGGGGCATAGACAATAAATGTCTCCCAATAATTTTTGATAATTATTTAAGGTGTGTAAGTTGCTAGTATTTAATTTAAACTTTTGTGGTCTCACTGACTAGGAAGTTAGTATGTGCCCAAGATATTTCCAAGGAGAAGACATCTGTACTTTTTGAGATGTTATGAGTAAACCTCTTAACTGTGTACTCTTTATGACAGAGTTCTACAAATTTAAAAGTACTGGCTTCGCTGGGGTTGCCAGTAAAATATCATCCATAAAATGAATAATCTTGGATTCGGGAAATTCTTTTCTACTAGGGAGCAAAACTTGATCTACATAATGCTGACAGGTAGTAGAATTCTTTTCTACTAGGGAGCAAAACTTGATCTACATAATGCTGACAGGTAGTAGGACTGTTCAGCATTCCTTGAGGCAAGCACTTTCCAATGAAATCAACAAGCTGGTTTTCATTATTAATAGCTGGTAATATAAATGCAAATTTTTCTCCGCCCCGTTCTGCTAGAGGAATAGTATAAAAAGTCTTTTAAATCAATAACAATTATAGGCCAATCTTGAGGAATTGCCATGGGGCAGGGGAGTCTCTGCTGAAGAGGTCCTATAGGCTGCAAATTAGCCTCAACTAGTTCCTGGGCTGTCTGTAATTTCTCTCCTTTTAAAAGTTACTGTTTTACTTAAATAGAATTTTGAAAAAGCTACATCAGGAGTAGGGTTGGAATAACAACAATGGCCATTATTAAAAGAAGGTCTTACAAATTCTTAAATTTTACTTAAATCTTAGCAGAGAACTATATAATCTAGTCAATTGCTTGGGTTGCCCGCGGAGCTACAAGGCAGTGGCTCAGGTTTTGGACAGTGGCCACTTTTTGCTTGTGTTGCTCCCTTTTTGCTCGTGCTGCCGACTGGGCAGACCTTCGTGTGCACACCTCCTGCCCCTCCCTAGCAGGCTAGCTCTGGTGCACTGGGCCTGGCTGCCTGTCGCCTTTCCTTCTGCTCACTGCTCACTTAGCGATGCAGTTTCGGCCTCTAATGCTTTTTCTTATCTTTTTATGTACCTGATTGCCTTGTTGATCTTGTATGACTGGGCAGGCTAAGAGCTCCCCTTCTAATGCCTCTTGCCTAACTATTGGAGGAGGAGGCTCATGCAAAACCTTCATTTCCTCTTTGTTATTTTGGCCTGGTGATAGCAGGGCTGAGGGAAAAGGAGGCAATAAGGCAGGTGGCGTTCCCGCCTCTTTCCCCTTTTTAGGCTCTTCTGTGTATAATGGGAATAAAACTGTCCTTACAAAGCCCATAGTGTTAAAGATGATGTTGGGACCCATTGCCCTGAGCATAATGCTGTTTAAGATTTCTCCTTACTTGTTCCCAGAGTTTTACATCTAGTGTTTCTTCTTCTGGGAACCATGGATTAAATGAAGCAGCAATTTGCATTAAGTTTTTTAATTCAGCCACCCCAAGTGAATCCCAACATCTCCTCCTTCTCTATTATGAATATCAGGCTCTGTTGTGTGCCGGCCATGGATGCATTCAGCCATGAGTCTGTCCTTGACCTTATTCCGTTTGAAGATTTTTTAGTAGATACACTGAGAAAGCCAGGCGACTTACTGTGTTTACTGGCTGAACGGAAAATGGCTTTTAAGGCTAGTATCACGACTTTAATCTCAGCTCTCTGACTGCCAGTAAACTTAGATCAGGTGATTGAATTATGTGATCTGTACTAGACTGCCACTTTTCCTTGTTTACCTGATCTATCAGTAAACAGTGTTAAAGCATTAGGTATGGAGGAGTATACTATGGCTTCAAATTGCTCTTTTCTTAAGGGAATTTTGATGATATCAGGATTGTAACCTAGCAACTGACTGTATAATTCATTAAGATGGGAAGCCAAAATTGATAACATGAGGGGACGATCCAAGATGGCCGTTTAGGAACAGCTCAGGATTGCAGCTCCCAGTGAAAGCGCAGAGGGTGAGTGGACTCCGCGTTTTTATTGCCCACAGACTAGGAAATTCCCGGGCAGAGGAGCTCCACGGTCGCCAGCGCGGCTGTTTCGGCCGGGGCCGCTGCTTTGCCCCGCGCGGCTGCTTTGTCGGCGCCCCGGAGCCGTGGTTCTCCGTACAAAATACACCGGTCCGGGGGCCCTTTTGGCTGGGGATTGGAGCCACGGGAAGTCGCCCATATGCTGGTTCAAAAAGGGGACTGAGCAGAGAACCAGGACAGTAGATTCCAGGGCAAAAAAATCACCATGAATCTCAGTGCCGCTGTTTAAGCCAGCGCAGTGAGTGGCCGCAGGGGAAAACAAACAGACCCCGGCGCCTCTTCAACAGGCGACCGGAACACCAACTTAAAAAAGGCCCTGAGGCAGGGAGCCAGGCGATCAGGCTCGGCTGGCCCCACCCCCATAAAAGAACAGCAACCAGAAACTCTGGATTGAGACTTTCACAGCGAGCGCAGCTGAACCCGGGACAGTCCAGCTCTGTGGGGGAGGGGCGGCAGCCCGCCGTTGCCAAGGCAACCCGCCATTGCCGAGGCAGCCCGCCGTTGCCAAGGCAACCCGCCATTGCCGAGGCAGCCCGCCGTTGCCAAGGCAACCCGCCATTGCTGAGGCAGCCCGCCGTTGCCGAGGCAACCCGCCACAGCAGAGACTCCGCCCCAACAGAGGCGGGCCACCATCGCCAAAGCAGCTCTAACTACACCCATATAAACAGGACTGCAGGGAAGTTCACTCGTCGGGGCGCAGCCCACAGCAGCTCAGCAAAGCTGCTACAGGCCGACAGTGACTAGGCTGCCTCCTTGCTGGGCTGGGCAGGTCTGAAGGAAAAACAAACAAAAAGAAGGCGGCAGCATAACAGAAACTCATAAATAAAGCCCTAAATCCCTGGGACAGAGCACCTGGGAACAAAAAGCAGTTTATGAGTTCTGCTGCAACAGACCTAAACGTACCTGCCCAGCAGCTCTGAATGAACAACAACAGAGCTCGCAGCTCACCATTTGAGCTCCTATAAAGAAGAGACCGTCTCCTCAAGCAGCTCCCTGACCCCTATATATCCAAAGAGCCACATCATAAAGGAGAGAGCAGATTGACACTAGGCGGGTATCCTTCTGGGACAAAGATAGCAGAAGAAGAAAACTGGTAACAACCCTTACTGTTCAGCAGCTGCTGCAGGTGAACCCCAGGCAAGCAGGGCCTGGAGTGGACCTCAGCAGACCTACAGCAGAGGGGCCAGACTGTCAGAAGGAAAACCAAGAAACAGAAATAATAAAGCAAGTTGAGAAGAGTGTCATGATATAATCACATTTGAAATATCTAAGTGACAGAAACCAAATACCATATGTTCTCGCTTATTAATGGCAGCTAAATGATGAGAACTTAAGAACACAAAGATGGAAACAACAGACATTACTGTCTATTTAAGGGAGGGGGTGGGAGGACGGAGAGGAGCAGCAAAGATCACTATTGAGTACTGGACTGGGCTTAATTCCTGGGTGATAATCGTATAACAAGCCTCTGTGACATGAATTTACCTATGTAAAAACCTTCATATGTACCTGCCAAACCAAATATAAAATTTAAAAAAACAAAGAAAAATTACAGGTGGTTTTAAGATTGACAAGCTTAGAAGAAGACAGAAACAAGAACTGTAATGAATGTGACAATCAGTACAATAAAATCAGAGGAAGGAAGGAAGGAAGGGAAGGAGGGAGGGAGGGAAGGGAGGGAGGGAGGCGAGAGAGAAGGAGGGAAGGAAGAAAGGAAGGAAGGACTGCTGGATGGAGGGACCGGCAGACAGACGGACGGGAGGGAGGGAGGGAGGGACGGAGGGCGGGCAGGCGGGCAAGCAAGTGACCAAAAGAGTTGTGGCAATTTGCATTCCAAGTGTCTGTCATACAATCCAAATAAAGGTTTTTGAGGTAGGTTAAAAAAAAAAAAAAAAAAAGCAGAATAATGTCCGCTCAGAGACCCAATCTGAAAGCCAGCAACTACAAAGTCGACAGGTGGATAAATTCATAAAGATGGGAAGAAACCAGCGCAAAAAGGATGAAAACACCCGAAACCAGAACACCTCTCCTCCTGCAAGGGATCACAACTCCTCACCAGCCAGGGAACAAGGTTGGATGGAGAACGAGTGTGATGAATTGACAGAAATTGATAACATGAAATTTTAAGAGGAAACCTGAAAGCATCTCTGGAAGCAGGGACTCAAAGAATATACTTTAACCATGTGCCTAAAGTCACAGGCAGAACAGCTTAAATCTTGCAATTGGTTTTCAGGCTGAGCAAATTTATGGACTTTAAACTGCCAAACAGCTCTGAAAACAGTGACTTACTACCTAAGCAAAGGCTACTTCTAATCAGTCTTTCACGCATATGTTTACATACAAATTTTCTTCACTTTCTGAGAAGAGCACAACATTTTTACTTCTTAATTCAACAAATACTATTTAATTTGATTTAAAATTCTCCTTTAAAGAGTAATGTGTGGTTTTACATGCCTAGCTGTTAGTTGTTTTTTAACTAATTCCTGGGCCTTCTGTAATTTCTCTCCTTTTAGAGGTTACTGTTTCCCTTAAGTTGGATTTGGATAGAGTTACGTGGTTATATTAGAGATAACAAGAGTAGCTATTATCATAATTTAAATTTTACTTAAATCTCAGCAGAGAATTATAATCTAGGACATTGTAAACAAGGAATACATGAAGTTTCACTGTGGGACACCTGCGGAGCCAGAGGCAGTGGTGCGGTCCTGAGATGGCAGCCATGCTGCGCCCCCGCCAGCTGCTGCTCTTCACCTGCACCTCATTCTCTGTGCCTCGCTCCCTCCTCCTGCCCTCGGTCAGCTGCGGGCTGCACCTTGCTGCGCATGCCTCCTGCCCTCCCGGGCAGGCTAACGCTGGTGTGCGGGGCCTGGCTCCCGCTCACTGCACAGGCCAAGTTCTTGGGAGCATTTGCTGGCTCCAGGTTTGTGAGCTATTTTACTACTGCCTGCTCCTCTGCTGTCCAGTCTTTCCTCTTGCTCACTGTTCGCTTCCCCCACCCAAGCAGTAGCTGCTGGCTTGGGCAGAGCTTTCCTCCTGAAGCCTCTAATTCCTTTTTTCTGATCCTTTTATAAACATACACCTGATTGCCTTGCCGATCATTAATTAGCCTGAGCAGGCTAAGAGTTCCTTCTGTAATGCTGCTTGCTTAAGACAAGGACCTATAGCTGTCGCATGTCCTTTGTCCTTTTTCCTGTTCATTGGTTGCTTGGTGCATGATACTGTGTAAGATTTCTCCCCAGTTGTTCCCAGAGCTTTACATCTAGTGTGCTGTCTGCCGGAAACCATGGGCTTTGGGAAGCAACAATCTGTATTAATTCTTTCAATTAGGCCTGATACTCTTTCTATTGCACTGATAACTGCTGTCCCATGATGAATCCCTACGCTGAAACAATGCCTCCTTGAACTTGGCAATCCCCAGTGGGGGATTACTTGACTTACTGACTACTTGACCTGATTGCACGGTCTCTGCAGCTTCTGCTTTGCGGGGTCCACCGCTTTCCTTCCTTGCAGTGATGATCATGTTGGTTCACTCCACATTTGGGCACCTGCTGTGATGATGACTCGGTCGGGTCTCCTCACACCAGGGCACCTGCTGTGGCATTGTGTCGATGTTCCTGTTCGGGTGCCAGCTGTGACGAGCATCACGTCGGGATCACCACCTGAGATGTTGATCACCACCTGTGGAGGTCTGTCCTGTAGACCCTGACTCAGCGATGGATGAATAAGTGCACTCACACACACAGTACAGTGATTTGAGTGGGCTAGGGATGCTTGTCAGCTGCTTTCAGAGGGCGATTGCAGCTAATCAACCCTACTTCCTGTCCTTCCTCACATTTATTCTGTATAGATTTAATATCAGAGGTTCTAAGTCAACATACTTGTGGATAATTAATATGGCTAAAGAATGGTTTTATGAATGATAAAAGGTCTTGGTTCCGGGGCCCACAATAAATACCATTAACGGGTAATTCCCATTTGACCTCCCCGCAAGAGGGCTATCCAGCACAAAGTTTACATGAGTAAACAAATTAGAGTAGAGACAAAGGAATGTGGGGTAAACAGACTTAACAGGGGAAGCTTTTATTACCCTAATCTTCACTCTATGACTTAATGCTCTAATGTTAAGAACTGGCTGCCTTCAGCCCATCTCATTAAAACCGTTGAGCCTTCCAAAAGATTTCAGACTATAATCTAAAATTTCCCTAATATTTCCCTTAATACTTTGCCAGCCACCCCAAGTGAATCCCAACATTATATGGCTTTCTCAGCATCTAGTTCTATTTTTATCTTTTCTGAACTCTCTACTTTCTCTCCACAAGTATTTGTTCCAATGAATACATCTCAATCAATCTGCCTGTCTCAACCTCCCACGTGTTGGGATTACAGGCATGAGCCACTGTGCCAGGTTGCACCATTCTTCTTCTTCTTCTTTTTTTTTTTTTTTGAAATGAAGTCTCCCTCTGTCACCCAGGCTGCAGTGCAGTGGTGCGATCTCGGCTCATTGCAACCTCCACCTCCCGAGTTCAAGTGATTCTCCTGTCTCAGTCTCATGAATAGTTGGGATTATAGTCATGTGCCACCACACCTAGCTAATTTTTGTATTTTTAGTAGAGAAGGGGTTTTGCCCTGTTGGCCAGGCTTGTCTCGAACTCCCGAGCACCAGCCATCTGCCTGCCTCAACCTCCCAAAGTGTTGGGATTACAGGCGTGAACCACCACTCCTGGCTACAACATCATTCTTAATTTCAATGTCTAGTCTAGACATTTGAAACAATTGAACATATTGGATTGTACCAAAACAATATCTTGTTAAAGAGAATGACCCTCTCCACCCAACCTGAAATAGATGGAGGCAGTGCTGACTTTAACCTAAATCTTAAATGAAATGTGCTTCACTCAATTTTCTTGTAGAGAGGCTGACTGCTTTATTAGAAAACGGGAGAAATTGACCTTTTTCTATGATTCTCCTCTGATCACCCTGGATAGAATTCCTTTCACTTTCTAACCTGTGTCTATTTCAGCCCAGGATACATTCAGCTTGTTGTCTATAACACTTTATTTCACTTTTTAGTAGCCACGACTGACACTGATCCTCTCTGCTGAGAGAGGAGCTATTCTGACTCCATTCCTTGTGACTACAAAATCTACCCTGGAAGTCAGATGCTCAGCTGGCATTTTGTAAATATTCCATGAACAAATGAACTCTGGCTTTGGGATAAAAGAGTCAGTTGCCCATCATTTGACAGATCCCTGGATATTTTTTCATAAAAATCACCCTAGCAGGTTGCTTATTGCAAAATGACATGTGTCGTATCTTCTCCAGATCTGCATATTGTTAAGCAAAATTTGTATTAACGAGAAACAAACAAAAAAAAGTGTCTGTTAGTTTGTTTTGCTTTGCTTCAGCAAGAATTATCTCCTGCATCAGAAATTCAGGGAGCACTTTTGCTCTCATACATTTTATTGGCATTTTTCCCAGAGACAGACATTACTAGGACACTTAATCATCTGTGAGTTACTTAAATGCTCCCTTCAGCTCCTGGAAGAGTGAGAGGTTCTGATTCTACATCACTGAGATGGTTTATGGAGCCCTCTTCATCCCATAACGCCAAAGAGTAACAGTCAGAACGTTTTATTAGGGGGCAGCTGAAATTGTCCAGGGAATGTGGCTAGGGAGTGTTGTTACCTTTACATCAAAGGCTATGCAAAGATAACACACCAGTCTGGATTTCACCCATGATATAAGTGAACTCCAAGGGTTTCAGTAAATTAGCCATGTCGATGATAAGCATTGCATTTGTTACAATCTCACTCTGTTTCCTGGTCAGATGCTACACTTCAAAAGAAATGCAAAGTTTGATAAAACAGACATGATATCAATTTAATTAGGGGAGCTTTATTTTGAGTGGGTCACCATATCCAGCATGACAATAAAGTCTTCCATGTATTTCTTGTCCTACTGGAGGACTATATTAAGATTCATCTATGTCTTTCAGAGATAGCAGGCAAGTGCTGTTTCTGAACAGTTTGGGTCAAGTCAGACACATGCCCTCTCCCCCCACAACTATTCAACGGACACCAGAACATTGCAAATCATGGCCTTTAAGAGGACTGCCTTTGACTTACACAACTCAAGAAACACTACCTGGTTTGGTCAAAGGTTTGTTCCTTTTCACAGTGCATTTTAGTGTTTTACTTTCCTGCCCTTAAGACAGTTTTGTGCCATGGCATTATTGCATTAAACAAGCATGACTACTTAGGTAGCGTGAACCGTAGTTTAGAATTGAGCTAAATGCGGCTATGTTACTGTTTCTCTTTTTTTTTCTTTAAGAGATGGGGTCTTGCTGTGTTGCTGTGTTGCCCAGGCTGGACTACAGTGGCTATTTACACACATGATTCCACTACTGATCAGCATGGAAGTTTTGACCTGCCGCATCTGTGACTTAGCCTGTGTTCACCTGGCCTTAGGCAGCCTGGTGGTCTTCTGCTCCTGGGAGGTCACCATGTTGGTGCTGAATTTAGTGTGGACACTCGATCAGCATAGCGCACCATAGCCCAGAACTTCTGGCCCCAAGCCACCCCCCGCCTCAGTCTCCTGAGTAGCTGGTACCACAGGCATGCTACTTGCTGTTTTTGTCAACATAAAAGGGAATCAGAAAAGGCAGAACATATCAAGATCAGTAAATCTAGGCTGAGCATGATGGCTCACACTTATAATCCCAGCACTTTGTGAGGTCAGCGCAGGAGGATTCCTTGAGGACAGGAGTTCAAGACCAACCTGGGCAACATAGAGAGACCTCATCTCTACAAAAAAAATAATAGAAAATTTAAAAATTACCCAGGCGCAGTGGTGCATGCCTATAGTTCCAGCTATTCCAGAAGCTAAGACTAGAGGATCTTTTGAGCTTAGGAGGCTGAGGCTACAACGAGCTACTACCATACCACTGCACTCCAGCTTGGGTGACAGAATGAGACCCTGTCTCTAAAAGAAAAAGAAAAAAAAAAAAAAGATTAGTAAATTCTTTAGAAACCAAGATTTTGCCATGAGCAGGTGCACGAAGGTGGAAAACATTTCTGGGAATTATAAGTAGGAATTCTGAAAGAAGTTCTCAAAGTGAACACTCATTCCATGGAGAAACAGAATGAATCAAGAGAGTCCTGGAAGCTGGGGTAAGAGGAATCCGTAGAAAGCAGAGAAACTAATTCACCAATGAGACTGCACACCGACTGTCATGAGCTGCCATGGGAATCTGTATTCCAGACACTTTTATTCTTTGTATTTTATTGTTGGGGTTGAAAATGCACCTGGGCACAGTGACTCATGCTTATAACCCCAGCACTTTGAGAGGCCAAGATGGGAGGATTGCTTGAGCCCAGGTGTTTGGGACTAGCCTGGGAAACATGGTGAGATTACATAAAAATACAAACATTATCTATGGACTGGTGGGTGCCTGTAGTCCCAGCTATTTGGGAGTCTGAGGCAGGAGGGTCGCTTGAGCCTGGAAAGTCAAGGCTGCAGTGAGTTGTGATCACCACCATTATACTCCAGCCTGGGTAACAGAGAGTGACCGAGTCTCAAAAAAAAATATCTGGTTCCTAGAGTTTATGAAATCATACAATAGCATGTTTAATAGAGTGTTCCATCTCAAAAAAATGATGTTTTGTTAAGAGAGAGTTACACATGCCCTCTGATACTCTCAAATTTTATTTAAAATGCTGGGAGTGTTGTTTAATATAATAGCCATCCATTTGGGGCAGGATGTTGATGAACAGTACACCTACGATTTTCCAAATTATTCCCCACACTTTGTCTTGTTGAATTTTTTTTGAGATGCTATTTCTTTCTTGTCACCCAGGCTGGAGTGCAATGGTGCAATCTTGGCTCACTGCAACCTCCGCCTCCCGGGTTTAAGCAATTCTTCTGCCTCAGCTTCCTGAGTAGCTGAGATTATAGACACGTACAACCATGCCTGGCTAATCTTTGTATTTTTAGTAGAGATGGGGTTTCACCACGTTGTTCAAGCTATTCTCAAACTTCTGACCTCAGATAATCAGCCCTTCTCGGCCCAGCAAAGTGCTGGGATTACAGGTGTGAGTCACTGTGCCAGTCTTGTTAAATATTAAGGTATAATGACAGGGAAGACCTTCCATCCCCCACTCCCCCGCCACCTTTAATTGAGAGCACAGATGTCCCTGAACCACTGCTATAGACCATGAGGTCACTGTAATGCAAGGGACATGATTACTCTGGCTCAAAAGAGCCAGTCTGAATCCTGGTGTGATGAATGGGTTTGGTGCTTGTCACAGGTAAGAACATTCAGCATCAGCAAGACAGGCTGTAGGTGTTTTGCTGAATGTAATGTTTTGTTGTTGGTGTGCTGCTGTTTTTTGCTTTTCTCTTCCTGGATGTGTAGTAAGAGTTGCAAATGCAGGTGCAGGTTGCCTCATTTGTACATTATCAACGTGCATCATCTGGGTGAGCCGAGCAGGGACCAGCCCTTCTGTGGCAGAGGGAGGTGGGACGGAGAGAGGCTAACGCTTTTGTATGATTTGAGGCAGCTGCCAGAAGAGGCAAAGTCTTTGCCGAACGGCCTGTCTATGAACAGCTTGTCTGTTCTCTTCTAAGGTATTAGAGAGACACTATGACTAATAGGTAAGTTGGGAAAGGCTTGTTCCTATACATTTTTTCAGTCTTATTTTTTAACCTCTTGTTGAAATGGGCAGAGTTGAAAGATCCTTTGACCTTGTATTCTGAAACTTAATGGAGTAGCTAAGGCATTGATCTTGATTCCAAACCAATTTTAGTGTGGGTAAGTTTCTCTTTCTGTCACGCTCATACCTTCTCTTCTTTCTTCCCTCACTCCCTCTCTACTTTTTCTTTCTTAACCAAGAACGTGTGTGTGTGTGTGTGTGTAGCCTGTGGCCAAAGTAGCCACACTTTGGAGGAATTAGTTTGTATTTTGTTCTTAGTGTTATTTTAAGGTACAACTATGGGTAGTTTTGCAGACTGAAGATGGGCTTTTCTTTCATTGTAACGCATTTTGCTGTCATATCCGTTAGTCCTAACCCCTTGCCACTGCCAATTAAATGCCATCATTAGTCATTCAGTGGTTTTGAACTTGGATTAATGCAGTCAAAAAAGAGGCAGCTCAATTTGAGTAACTACCTCTTTTATTATTCAGGACGCAGAGGCTTTCTGAGTTTCAACTTTGGACTTGGCAGGACATTGAGACAATTCCCCAGTGCCAGCATGTTTCAGGGCAGGTTTTGCCACTGAGACAATTCATGCAAGAGCCCCAGGACTTGGGGTAGCAGGACTTTTTTTTTTGTTTGCTTGGTTTGTTGTTTTGTTTTGAAACAAAGTCTCACTCTGTTGCCCAGGCTGGAGTGCAGTGGCATAATCTCAGCTCACTGCAACCTCTGCCTCCCAGGCTCAAGCAATACTCCTGGCTCAGCCTCCCAAGTAGCTGGGATTACAGGCATAAGCCACCACGGCCAGCCACAAGGAGTTCTTTTAAAAATGGACCAAAAGACGGGAGGAGCACTTGAGGTAGGGAGTTCGAGACCAGCCTGGCCAACATGGTGAAACCCTGTATCTACTAAAAATACAAAAATTAGCCAGGCGTGGTGGTGCATGCTTGTAATCTCAGCTATTCAGGAGGCTGAGGCATGAGAATCGCCTGAACCCAGGAGGAGGAGGTTGCAGTGAGCCGAGATCGCACCACTGCACTCCAGCCTGGGTGCCAGGGCAAGACTCCCTGTCAAAAAAAAAAATGGGTCAAAAGAATGAACTCATTGAGAGTTCAGGACTCATGCAGTAGTGGCCTCGGAAAATCAGTTTTAAAACGTTGGAATTAGAGATATGGCTCCCAAGTCTAGTGGGAATTTTATGCTGGGAACTAATTTAATCAACACATGAATGACACATTTTTTTTTTTTTTTTTGTCTTTTTAATCCTACGTCTTTTGCCAAAGACAACAGGAAGGTCCTCGGAGCTGCACAATGAGGGTCATGTAGGTAAAGTCATACACTATATTGTGAGCACATTGAATCTACTGTATAATTTTGTGTATTTGTGAATTCAGCCTTACAGATAGTGGTATTTGATATCATCTGTCTTTTTTTCTTTTTTCTTTTTATTTTCTTGTAACCTACTATAAGTCAACATGCTGTTTTTACATGGCTGGCTATAAGATGTCTAAGTTCATTCTTTGGACTTAGTAAGTGTGTGATTTTTTAAAAAAAGATAGGAGAGAGTTAGGCAGTTGATATAAATATAAACTGTAAATTTCCAACAGATACCTATGAGTTTATTTTTATTTTTACTTATTTTGGAGACAGAGTTTCACAAGGTTTTGCTCTGTCACCCAGTGTAGACTACAATGCTGCAATCATAGCTCACTGCAACCTCCAACTCCTGGGCTTAAGAGTTCCTCCAGCCTCAGCCTCCAGAGTAGCTGGGACCTCAGGTGCTCACCACCACACCCAGCTAATTTTTTATTTTTATTTTTTTGGAGAGACACGTTCTCATTATGTTGCCCAGGCTGGTGTTGAACTCCTAGGCTCAAGCAGTCCTCCCACCTCAACCTCCCAAAGTGCTGGGATTACCGGTGAGAGCCACCACTGTGCCCGGCCGTGTATATGATTTTAAAGTACTGTAAAAACAGGGGGTGATAAAACAATTCAACTAACTTCTCACAAAAGAAAAGCATTTCTGTGACTTGGGATTTGGCCCACAGTCCTGAGCATGTAGCTTTTGCCTGCAGGATGTTCTCAGTCTTTGAGGAGATGTTTGCATAAAGCAAAAAAAATTGTCGTCTTCTGTGGCTACCATGGTTTCAGAGTGTTTATAATGGACTCTGAGAGCCAGTAGGGATGAACTGCTGTTTGTACTTTTCCTCTCAGAGGAGATATTTGAAGTGGGTTTTGAAACATGTGTAGAGATGAGATAGAGATTGAATCAGGAATCCACAGGTCCAATGTTCATTACCTAATAACTGAGTAGGGATATGCTGAGAAGAGGGTTACATGCTTCCTTAAAAAAATCTGACCTCAGCCGGGACTCGGCAGAATTGTGAAGTGGACTCACGTGGTCCTCAGATTCCATGTTCTTTTCTTTCCTCAGTTCAGGTCTTTCCCCAACTTCCACTTTTCCATTACTTGGTAATTCCTTATTGGGTTTTTTTTTCTGCTTGTTTTTCTTTTTGCTCTCTCTCTTCTGAGACAGGGTCTCGTTCTGTAGCCCAGGCTGGAGTGCAGCGGTGTGATCTCAGCTCACTGCAGCCTTGAATTCCTGAGCTCAAGCGATTCTCCTACCTCAGCCTCCAGAGAAGCTGGGACCACAGGCATGCACCACCACTCCCAGCTCATTTTTACATTTTTTGTAGGGATGGGGTCTCACTATGTTGCCCAGGCTGGTGATGAACTGATTCTCCTGTCTCAGCCTCCCAAAGAGCTGGGATTACAGGTGTGAGCCACTGCAACCTGACTTTTTAAAAATTGTGAGTAACAATAAATTGCATGTATTCATCCTTTTTGTATTATTATTTTTATTTTTATTTTTTCTTTCTTTTATTCTTTTAAATTCATTTTTCTTTTTAATTTTTTTCCTTTTAAACTTTCTTTTTCTTTTTTTATTGTCCCTTGAGTCAGAAAAGCTGACATGTAGACATTGTATAGATTTATGCTCTACAACTTGGCATTTCGAAATATGCCTGGATTTTGGAATGGCTCAATCATGCTAATGCACATTACCTCATCCACTTACCTATTTGTGATGAGAACTTTGAATAGATATTATCAATAATTTTGAATTCTAAAATACATTCTTATTAACTGTAGTCACCACAAGTGCAATACAGTCTTTGAACTTATTTCTCCTGTCAAATTGAAATTTTGTATCCTTCAACCAGCATCTTCTCAATCCCTTCCACACTGGCCAGCCCCTAGCAGGCATCATTCTACCCTTTGTTTCTATGAGAGCAACTTTTTGAGATTCCACATAGAAGTGAGATCATGTGTCATTGGTCTTTCTGTGCCAGGCTTATTTTCCTTAGCATAATGACAGGTTCCCCCATGTTGTCATAAATGACAGAGTTTCATTCTTTTTTTAAGGCTGAATAGTATTCCACAGTGTTATATGTACCACATTTTCTTTATCCATTCATCCAGTGATGGACACTGAGGTTGATTTCACAGGTTGGCCATTGTGAATAGTGCTGTAAGGAACACACGCACCCACACACCCTTAAATTAGAATAAAAATTCTAATTTTAGAATTAAGTTAAGGTTAAGTCCCTTAACCTTACAGGCTCATTTAAGTCGCTCAAATGAGGTTAGGTCCCTAGAAGAGGGAGTTAGCCTCAGTCGTCTTATCATCTCCGTCCTCTGCAATGATTTTGCCTCTGAGTACATGTTTTTGGACTTCCTTCCTGGAAGGGCATCTACTTTAGCCTTTAAAAAAAATTCAATAGTTTTTGGGGAACAGGTGGTGTTTGATTACATGGATAAGTTCTTTAGTGGTGACTTCTGAGATTTTGATGCACCTGTCAACAGGAGCAGTGTACACTGTACACAACGTGTAGTCTTTTATGCCTCACTCCCCTCACACCCTTTCCCCAAGTCCCCAAAGTCCATTGTGTCATTCTTATGCCTTTGCATCCTCATAGCTTAGCTCCCACTTATGAGTGAGAACATACGATATTTGGTTTTCCATTCCTGAGTTACTGCACTTAGAAGAGAAGTCGAGACAGGGTTTAGTCCAGAAAGGGTTTCTCCATGTTGACCAGGCTGGTCTGGAACTCCTGGCCTCAGGTCATCCACACGCCTCAGCCTTCCAAAGTGCTAGAATTACAGGTGTGAGCCACCACACCCGCCTGCAAGTGTCTTTTATATATAGCGACTTCTTTTCCTCTGGGTAGATAGCCAGGAGTGGGATTACTGGATTAAATGGTAGATCTACTTTTAGTTCTTTAAGGAATGTCCATACTGCTTTCTATACTGGTTGTACTAGTTTACATTCCCACTAATAGTATACAAGGGTTCCCTTTTCACTACATCCACATCAACATCTGTTGTTTTACCTTTATTTTATGCAAAGAGAAAAGTCAAGAGAGCACCATGTTGGGCACTTCCGCTGCTATTCAGCAGCAGTGCTTGGTGCTTGGAGAGAGACACTTGAGTTTGGGTAGACGTCTGGGAGATTCACCTGATCTCCAAAGACCCCGGTTATGTCGTGTTAGGCGGTGGATCCTGAATCCACCCAGAGAAGCCTGATACCAATAACATCCCCTCTTGTGTTCCAGGAGCCCCTTGGTCTTCACGTCTTTGGTGTGTGCACTCTTGAACATGTGCCAGGCACACAGGGTGCATGACGACAAGCCTAATATTGTCTTGATTATGGCCGATGACCTGGGTATTGGAGATCTGGGCTGCTACGGCAATAACACCATCAGGTATGGCGGGTTCATGGCAAGTCATACGCTCATCAGTTGTTCAGGGTTGGCAGGCTGACAAATTGTACGACTGCATCTACGTACAAAACCAAATGGATTTGTTGGGATTTTTTTGTTGTTGTTACTTTAAAGTTACTGATAGTTTAAAATTATTTAGATTATTTGTCTTACAATTACATTTTCAATAATTTTAATTTGAATCTTCTTCAGTTTTTAAACTTAAGAAGTAATAATTGTCCATCTTCACAGGGCACACGGTGAAGTTTGGATACATACAATGTATAGTGATCAGATCAGGGTAATCAACATATCCAGTGTCTCTAGCATGAACTAGGATGGTCATAGTAAAAGCATGGCTGTCTGGACCCCAGTCCTGACTCTGCACTTACTAGCTCTAAAGTCTTGGAGAAGTCACTGAACTTCTCTGTGCCTTAGTTTCCTTATTTGTCGAATGCAGAGAAGAGTTTATACCCCTGAGTTTATATACGTAAAGAACTTAGAATAGTACCTAACACACAACTACCCTTGATCTTACAGTCTATTATGAAGCATGATGATTTGTGTATACATGTATATATACAGATATGAACATATAAATGTAATTATAGAAATATATGTGATATATTTCATATATGAATATAAAATCACATGAATATAATTGTACAAAATAAAATCATATAAAATATAAATATCATCATATAAAATATAATGATATAAATGTAATTATATTTATGTATATTTACATTTTTGTATTTATATAGACATTTATATATGTATCTGTGGGTATATAATGAATATATATGAATATATTCTATGATATATAAAATATATATTATACATTTATTGTATTATATATCCATATATTATGAATATATGTTCAATATATAAACATGAATATATTTATAATATATAAATATATAGTATATATTACAAATATATATTAATGTTATTCATATATACATGAATATATACATATATATGTCTGTGAGTATATATTCATTTTATATATAAATATAAATTTATATACCTTTATATGTATTTAAATAAATATATAAATATATTTATATATTCTATACAAATATATGTAAATAAATATTTGTAAATATATTTATATATTTTACACAAATACATATTTATATAAAATGAATATTCATACCTATTCATAATATATAAAAGTATATATTATAAATATATATTCATTATGTATATATATTCATATTCATAATCTATAAATGTTTATACATAAACATATATTCATAAATGTGTATAAATTTAGAAAAATATAAATGTGAATATGTATATTCAGTAGAATTCATCATTCTGTTTCCTAATTTTGGGAGGCAACAGATCCTCTAAGGTGATAAGCTTATATTTTTAACAATGGGCATTCTGAAAGAAGAAAAACAGATATGAAACAAAAACTCAGAGCTTTGTGGTGGATGGAAGCCATCTATATTAGCCGTGCTTAAGCTGAGCTTAGGAGTACGTCATCACAAGGCGTACGTCATACACTTTGAAGATCATTATGTTGTCTGACTAATAGATGCTGAAGGTAGTCATCGCAGTTTTCGACAACAGAGCTAGGAGTCAAAAGTCGTCACCAAAAATTAACCATTGCTTATGGAAAAAGAAGGGAGGAGTCACCCAAAAGCATAGAAACGGTGTCCATAAATAGCAGATACTTATAGAGAGGATGTTGGCGTGGGGTACCGGTGTTTTCTGAAAACATTAGCAATTAGAGAAGTGAGATTATAATGTAAAATCTAAAACCAGGCACATGTGCCCCAGGAATGCAGTTTACAATTTTTTTTTCTTTGCAAAATAAATAATGGTTTAAAAGTCGGTAGGTGATTTCCATATCTGGAAAAAAAAATAGATAAACGCCTTGGTAGAGCTGGAAATTCTTCTTGCACCGCTTACCTGTTCAAGAAGAATTTCTAGCTCTACCAACGCGTTTATCTATTTTTTTCTCTCATGAATAAATAATGATTTATTCATTTATTCTCTCATGAATGAATAAATAATATCTCTCATGAATACATGTAGAATTCATCACATTTTATTTTCATCCAAGAGGTGACTGATTCTTTTTCCAGAAGTCTCTGTAGCCTCCAGAAATCTCCTGTTAAATTATTTTTAAATGGACGAATTATAGTTGCGTGTATTTATGGTGTACATCATGATGTTTTGATTCCTGTATCCATTGTGGAACAGCTAAATCAAGCTAATGGACATGCACAGCCTCACATACTTATTTATATGTAGTGAGAGTGGTTAGAATTATGGCAACTTGAAGAATAGAATACATTGTTGTATCTGCAACAGATCTCTTAAATGTATTCCTCTATGTGGGGAATAGATCAAGTGGAGGATTCATTCACATTTGGCTATACGAACCGTGGTATCCTTTAACCTACCTGTTCTCAACCCTCACCCTCGCCCCTGATGCCCACCATTCTACTGTCTACTTCTGAGTTTGATATTTTTCCACTCCACACATAAGTGAGATCATGCAGTATTTGTCTCTCTGTGCTTGGCCCATTTCATTTAATCTAATACCCTTCCAGTTCATCTGGGTTTTTGAAAATGATGGGATTTCCTTCTTTTGAATATTTAATCATATGACACTTCTGCAGCCTGTGTAGACTGCAGGGGAATGTATCTATCAAACAGCGGGGTGGGTAGACCGCATCCCTAGGTCTGTAAGTAGTTAGGCATAAGTAAGGTCTGTAAGCAATTAGCCTCGATGAATCAGACCCCAATCCCTTAAGCATTTTATTTTGTAAGGCTGCAGTACAGTGAATAGACACCGTATAGCAGCACCCAAGTATACCAAGCCTGCAAGACAACAGCTGCCTGCAATCCCGGTCCCATTTCACCTTGACACGGGCAACAAAGAAAAAGGAGCTCTGTGTGCAGTTACCTGCTCTGGGCACCTGGAAATCACGATGAACAGAGATGTTGTTTATCTTCAGGTCTCTCTCTCTCCTCTCTCTGTCTTGCCATCTCTCTCTCTGTCTCTCTCTGTCTCCCCACCCCCGCCTGCTTGTCTCTCTTTCTATCTCTGTCTCTGATTCTCTCCTTCTGTCTCCCTATCTCTCTTTGTCTATCTCACTCTATCCATTTCTTTCTGTCTCCCTCTCTTTTTCCATCTCTCTCTGTTTGTCTCTCTCTTTCTATCTTCTTCTCTCTCTCCATCTCTCTCTTTCTGTGTCTCTCAGTCTGTCTTACTCTGTCTGTTTCTCTCTTTTCATCCCTCTCTTTCTGTTTGTCTGTCTCTCCTCATCTGTCTGTCTCTTTTTCCATCTCTTTCTGTTTCTCCCTCCCTCCCTCCCTCTCTTTATCTTTCTTTCCATTTCTTTCTGTCTCTGTCCGTCTCTTTCTCAATCTCTGTCTCTTTCCATCTCTCTCTTTGTTTCTGTCTCTTCCTCTCTCTCTTTCTGTTTGTCCCTCTCTGTCTTCCTCTGTCTCCCTCTTTCTCTGTCTCTCTTTAATCTCATTCTGTCTATCTCTCTGCCTCCCTTTCTGTCTTTCTCTCACCCTCTCCCTCTTTCTGTCTCTCTCTCCTCTCTCTCTTTCCATCTCTCTCTGTTTCTCTCTGTGTCTTACTGTCTGTCTCTTTCTGCCTCTTTTCATCTGTCTCTTTCTGTCTGTCTCTCTCTCTTTCATCCTTTTTTTCTGTCCATGTCTCTCTCTGCCTCACTTTCTGTCCCTGTCCCTGTCTCTGTTTGTCTCTCCTCTCTTTCCACCTCTGACTTTCTGTGTGTCCCTCTGTCTTTCTCTTGCTCTTCTCTGCTTTCCCGCCTCTTCTCTACCTTTTCCTTCTCTCCAATACACCTTCTCTCTCCCCCTTCAGGACACCTCACATCGACCGCCTTGCCAGGGAAGGAGCGCAGCTGACTCAGCACCTTTCGGCTGCCTCCCTCTGCAGCCCAAGCCGGTCCGCGTTTCTGACGGGAAGGTACCCCATCCGATCAGGTGCGCAAACTGGAGGCTCTGCTGGACTCTGCCCTCATGTTAGGATGTGAGGAAATAAAAATGTGCCTTGACTACCTTAACAAGTAAAAAAGAACTGGGCACGATGGCTCACACCTGTAATCCCAGAACTTCAGGAGGCCAAGGCAGGAGGATCGCTTGAGCCCAGGAGTTTAAGACCAGCCTGGGCAACAGAGCAACACCCCATCTCCACAAATCTTTTTTGTAATTAACTGAGCATAGTCACATATGCCTGTGGTCCTGGCTACTTGGGAGGCTGAAGTGGGAGGATCACTTGAGTCTAGGAGTTTGAGGCTGCAGTGAGCCATGATCACACCATTGCACTCTAGCCTCGTTGACAGAGTATGTCTTAGAAAGAAAAAAAAAGGTACAAAGGAAAGGAAAAAAGCACACATGAGCATAGATGCACTGACATACACAACTACCACCATCCACATCAAAATCACTGAGCTTCAAATAGATGCGATGCCACCCTGTGTGACTGAGTTGTCTTCTGACTCAATGACAGCCTTTTATCTGAATTCCAAGTCTCTGGGCATATGTTTGTGTTTCCCAGGTCAACAAAGAGACGCTCTCTTGGAATGAAGTAGTTACCACAACATGTGTTTACACATGCAGTCCCTCACCACAAAATATCTTTTTTCCTTTCTTTCAAACCACAAAGTCATAATCCAGGAAATAGCTATCAGATTTTGGACAACTTTTATCATAGCAGTTTACCCATGGAGAGAGTAGGATTATTGTCTTGCTCAATTTATATCAATTTCATTTCATTTATTTATTATTATTATTATTTGAGACAAAGTCTCGTTCTGTTCAGGCTGGAGTGCAGTGATGCCATCTTGGCTCACCGCAACCTCCACCTCCCAGGTTCAAGCAATTCTCCTGCCTCAGTCTCCCAAGTAGCTGGGATTACAGGCATGCGCCACCAAGCCTGGCTAATTTTGTAGTTTTAGTAGAGACAGGGTTTCACCATATTGGCCAGTCTGATCTCGAACTCCTGAGTTCAGGTGATCCACCCGCCTTGGCGTCCCACAGTGCTGGGATTACAGGTGTGAGTCACCACTTCCACCCATATGGTTCTATTTTTAAAGGTGAGGGAAGTGGGCTGGGGGCACAGTGGTTCCCACCTGTAATCCCAGCATTTTGGGAAGCCGAGGAGGGAAGATAACTTCAGGTCAGGAGTTCGAGACCAGCTTGGCCAACATGGTGAAACCCCGTACCTAATAAAAATGCAAAATTAGCCAGGCATGGTGGCTCACACCTGTAATCCCAGCTATTTGGGAGGCTGAGGCAGGAGAATCATTTGAACCTGGGAGGTGGAGGTTACAGTGAGCCAAGGTTGTGCCACTGCACTCCAGCCTGGGCAGCAATGTGAGACTCATCTCAACAACAACAAAAAAAAAAAAAAGAGAGAGAGAGAGAGAAGGAAAAAAAGTGAAGGAAGCGGTCTTGGCTTGTGGGCACAGATGCCGCACTTTAATGTCAGATTATATGGATTCCAGATAGTGGTTCTTGGAGGCAGAATAAAGTCTCATGTATCAACCTTACTGCCAGACTGCTGTCACTGACTTTGGGAAAGAAGAAAGAAAAGGTCTTTTCTGTCACGTGCCTGTAATCCTAGCTACTCGGGAGGTTGAGGCAGGAGAATTGCCTGAACCCGGGAGGCGAAGGTTGCAATAAGCCGAGATAGCACCACTGCACTTCAGCCTGGAGAGAGAGCAAGACTCTGTCTCAAAAAAAAAAAAAAAAAAAAGAAAGGTCTTTTCTTAGTTCATTTGGGCCGCTATAACAAAAACGCCATAGACAGGGTGGCTTATCAGCAACAGACGTTTATTGCTTAGTTCTGGCGGCTGAGAGTCCGAGATCAAGGCGTGGCAGATTCAGTGTCTGCTGAGGACCTGCTTCCCGCTTCATAGACGGCACCTTCTCTCGGTGTCCTCTCGTGGTGAAAGGGGTGAGGGAGCTCTCTGGGGTCCCTTTTATAAGGGCACTGATTCCATTCTTGAGGCTCCACGCTCCTGACTTCATCCCCTCCTAAAAGCCCTACCTCCTAAAGCCATTACCTGGCAGATAAGGCTTTCAACGTGCAAATTTCGAAGTGACAAAAATATTCCCTCCATAGCAACACCAACTCATTGTGCTTTTTTCCACACTACCTCTAGGTATGGTTTCTAGTGGTAATAA
The DNA here is from genome assembly GCF_009761245.1 of Sapajus apella. Classification (NCBI taxonomy): domain Eukaryota; kingdom Metazoa; phylum Chordata; class Mammalia; order Primates; family Cebidae; genus Sapajus; species Sapajus apella. The sequence goes on along the minus strand of NW_022437112.1, from coordinate 735,780 downwards.
TACACGTGTCGTCAAAAATCTTGCAGTCCCTGCAGGCCTCCCTCTAAATGAGACAACATTTGCAGCCTTGCTAAAGAAGCAAGGATACAGCACGGGGCTTATAGGTAAGACACAAGAATCGGTGTGAGTCATTGATCATAAGGTAATAATGTCCTTTGTTCTACCCTTGATTTATGACTTTCTTGGAAACACTATTTCACAATGTCTACGTCCTGGCACAGTGGCCCTGCCTATAATCCCAGCACTTTGGGAGGCCAAGGTGGGAGGATCGCTGGAGGCCAGGAGTTTCAGACCAGCCTGGGCAACATAGAAAGTTTCCATCTCTAAAAATGTAAAATTAGCTGGGCACAGTGGCACGCATCTATGGTCCCAGGCACTTGGGAGACTAAGGTGGGAGGATTGCTTGTGCCAGGAGTTCTTTTTTTTTTTTCTTTTAAGACAGAATCTCGTGTTTCTGTGTGTACGATCTCAGCTCACTGCAGCCTCCACCTCCCGGGTTCAAGGGATTCCCGTTCCTCAGCCTCCTGAGTAGCTGGGACTACAGGCATGTGACACCACAACTGACTAAATTTGGTATTTTTGGTAGAGATGGGGTTTCATCATGTTGGCCAGGCTGGTCTCAAACTCCTGGCCTCCAGTGATCTGCCCACCTTGGCCTCCCAGTGCTGGGATTATGGGAGTTAACCAGCACACTCAGTCTGATTCTTCATACAGCCCAGTGATAGGAGATGTTTTAAAATGAATGTATTACAAGAATATAAAATTTGTCTGGCTCTGCATGCCTGCATAGTCTCTCACCATGTATCCCATCACCTGCCTCTTCGTTTCGTTAAAACTGGAACACATAGATTTTTTTCTCACTGCCAAAGATGATAAGAGTCCTCAGCCACCCAGCAGTTGGAGCTTCAACTACTACTCCTGTTTGGGAAGCCTGGATTTCAGCTGGCATGAGAATAAGATGCTATTTTAAATCCCTTCAATTTTCGTGACACATCTGCTGTTGATAAGAGAAGGCGGTCTCCCTGGGCTGCAGTGGGAGCATTGCCTCTCCTCTACCTACCCCGCAGGGACTGAGTTTGGTGAAAGCACAGGCATTCTTGATGGGGTCCTTATCACATACAGGAAGCAGTTAATATTCCTAGTAGATATACATTATCGCAGCCTCGGAGGGTTTGCTGAGCATCCACATGCTAGCAGGACTCACACACACCCTTTGGTGATCATTCAATGTGGTACATTTTACTGAATAAACCCCTTACTTCAGTTTTTAACAAGCGCCCCTAGGAGTTTCAGCCAGCCAGCTATTCATCTATCCACGCCGGGTCCATCCTCCATGATTTATCTATAGCTATCATTGGTCATCTCTCTGCCTCTCTTTCTCCATCCATCCATCCACCCATATATCTCTATGCATCCATCTATCTACGTGTCTATTAATCGATCCATCTTCTATCATTTATCTATCATCTGTATATCTATCTACCCATCATCTATCTATTCATCATCTATAATTTATTTATTCATCCACCCATTTATCTATCATATATCTATCTATCCATCTATCATCTATCCATCCATCCATGTATCCATCATATCTATCTATGTATTCATCTATCCACCCATATATCTCCACCTACCTATCCATCTCTTCACCTACTGAGCCACCCACCCATGTGTCCATCCATTCACCTACACATACATACATGCCCCATGTATCCATCCATCATTTGTTTCTATCATATTTATCACATCTATCTCTCTATTGATATTACATACACATATGTATACATAGATGTATACTCCATAATTTATTTTTATCCATCATACCCTATCTGTCTGTTCATCTCCCACAACACAGGTCTATTCATGCATCTGTCTAATCACCCACCCATCTATCATTCCATCCATCCACATACATGTATACATGCTCCATCTAGCCTTCGTCATTTATTTGAATCTGTCCTCTCCTACCCTCTCCTCTATCCTATCTATCTATCTATTTACCTACCTGCCTATCTACCTACCTTTGTATCTATTATATATTGATCCATCCATGCAGACACTCACTCTATCTCTATCATCTGTCTGCCTACCTTTCTCTCTACATATTATCTATCTGTCTGTCTATGTATCATCCGTATATATCTATGTATGCACCTATCCTTTCATCATATGTAACCTGCCTTGTCTCTATGATGTATCTATCTTTGTGGATATGGCTTTGTCTTCTCAGTGAATGGGAAAATGTCTAGTTCACGTCCTTGAAAGAAGATCATGATTTTGTTTTTCTCCCTTATTTTTTATCCTGTCCTGTTGCTCACAACTGGGCCTAAATTAAAACTTCCTCTATGAACTAAAGAAGAACAAAAAAAACGTGGCTAAGTGGAACTTGGATATTTTACACCAAGGAAATATCTCTGCCACTTTATTTGTGTGCCTTAGCTGGTTGTTTTCCGTGAAGAATGGTCACACGTTCTTTGCAATGTGCTGGCGTATGTTGACATATTGATGTGCAGATGTGTTTGTGTGTTTGGTTTTAGGCAAATGGCACCAAGGCCTGAACTGTGACTCCCGAAGTGACCACTGCCACCATCCATATAATTATGGGTTTGACTACTACTATGGCATGCCATACACTCTCATTGACAGCTGCTGGCCGGCCCCCTCTCGTAGCATGGAAATAGCCTTTGAGAGTCGGCTCTGGCTCTGCATACAGCTGGTTGCCATTGCTGTACTCACACTAACCTTTGGGAAACTGAGCGGCTGGGTCTCCGTTCCCTGGCTCCTGATCTTCTCCATGATTCTGTTTATTTTCCTCTTGGGCTATGCTTGGCTCTCCAGCTACACGTCCCGTTTATACTGGGACTGCCTCCTCATGCGGGAGCACGAGATCACAGAGCAGCCCATGAAGGCCGAACGAGCTGGATCCATTATGGTGAAGGAGGCGATTTCCTTTTTAGAAAGGTAAATGTAATAATTAAAAATACATGTAATAATGATAACGATCTCTTTTTTAAAAGGACTTACATAGATCAGTAGAGTGATTGTAGTTGATAATAAACTATTTTACAATTATAAATAGCTAAAAAAGAATAATTCAAATGGCACTAGCGTAAAGAAAACACAAATATTTAAGGTGATGGACAACCCAATTACACTGATTTGAAATAATAAGTCATTTTTAATAATTCTTTACAAATTATATGAATGTATTAAATCACAACACGTACCCTAAAACTATGCACATCTTTAATGCATTAATAAAAATAATAGGGGATGATGGTATAAAAATATTGAGTTAGGAAATGGAATGTTGCTAAATGGTGTAAAAAGCGTATTGAATACCAGCTGGTACCTAAAGAGACCGTGCCTTGCTTGGGTTTCTGTAACTAAAATCATGGCCTCTCTGTTGGCTCTGAAATTTGTATGTGGTCAGACCATGGAGGCAGACCCTAGTAACTCAAACTCACAAAATTTTTATGTGAATTTACAATGCACCTTGTCATCGTGTTAATTTACAACAGGAAATATATACATATACAATGTATATCTATATATACATACAATATATATGCATATATACCTATACATATACTATATATGTGTATATATAATATATTTTATAATATTTTTTTGGTTCCCTGATGTCTATAGATAGATATAGATATAGATAAATTTATAGATATTAGGGAATCAGACAAAAAAAGTAAGTCGTCCATTGCATTATGTCCCTGTCGTTAAAAAATCAAAAAAACCTACCTGGGGAAATGAAAATCAGAAGGCTTCTCTTTGAGTATGTGATATGTAAGGGCTATTTCATGAATTGGACGAGGTTAATGGTCAAAGGTGATTGTTATAAAAACTTTATGCCTCCAGAACAGAATGGCTGGAAATTTTCAAGGGTATCTATCCTCTTGTTGTTGGACCTTCTTTCTTTAAAAAAAAGTCGGTGGACACATTTTTCATTTGTTTTTTCCATATTGATTGAGGCTTAATCTTTACCAATAGCCATTCTAGGATCTGGATTTTCAGGATGTAAGGTATCTTGCGCACTCTGGTACACAGCTTTGTCCTTACTCTGTAGTCCAAGTGAAGGTAATAAAAATGTAGTCTGGCGTTGGGCGCGGTTGCTCACACCTGTAATCCCAGCACTCTGGGAGACCGAGGCGAGTGAATCATCTGAGGCCAGCCTGACCAACATGGTGAAACCTTGTCTCTATTAAAAATACAAACATTAGCTGGGAGGCTGAGGCAGGAGAAACGCTTGAACCGGGGAGACGCAGGTTGCAGTGAGCTGAGATCACACCATTGCACTCCAGCCTGGGCAACAGAGGGAGACTCTGTCTTAAAAAAAAAAAAGCTGACTGGGAGTAATAAGTCCATATTTGCTCTGTAGATGAAACTGAATGCTTGGTGTCACTTAGGGAAAATCCTTTTTTCCCTGGTACATTTCCAAATGGGCAGAGTTCTATGAATTTTCACAGAAAGAACATCAATATGCTGCAAGTTAGCACCAACCACTCTGAAAGTGTAAGATAAGCAATCCTATTCTCTTTTGTCTGCCAGTTTGAATCTCCAAACATTATCACACATTTCACCTATGACTCTATGTTAGTGCTTGAAGAACAGATCCTATTGTTCACCAAAGCCTCTGTCGAGTTTCAGAAGTTTCATATGATCCACAGTAACATGATATTGAGTGGAAAAAACCATGGTGAACAGGAAATGCAAAGACTTGGACAATGTGACAATAAGCTCATGGCTTAGGCTCATGAACACTAGAAACTATTTTTATCTGGATTCTCAGTGTATGAATCTCCTACAGTTACTGTAACAAATCACTATAGGGCTGAGTACAGTGGCTCGCACCTGTCATTCCAGCACTTTGGAAGGCTGAGATAAGTGGATCACTTGAGTCCTGTTGAGCTTGAGACCAGTCAAGACAACACAGGGAGACCATATCTCTACAAAAAAAAATAATAAATAAAAATAGCTGGATATGGTGGCATGCATCTATAGTCACAGCTGCCCAGGAGGCTGAAGTGTGAGGATTAACTGAGCCGGGGATTTTGAGGCTGCAGTGAACCGTGATTGCACCACTGCACTCCAGTCTGGGCAACAGAGTGAGGTCCTGTCTCAAAAAAAAGTACCACAAAAGTAGTGGCCTAATGCAACGCGAATGTATTATCCTACTGTTCTTGATGCCAAAAATCCAAAATTAACCTCGTGAGCTAAAATCATGACGTTGGTGGGGCTAGTTACTTCTGGGGATTCTAGGGGAGAATCTGTTTTCTGTCTCCTCTAGTTTCCTGAAGCTGCCTGCATTCCTTAGTTTGTAAGGTTTTGTTTTCTGACTCAGACCCCTCTGTGTCTCTCTTATGAAAGGACCTTTCTGATTCCACTGGATCCACCCAGATAATCCAGATAATCACCTCATCTCACAATCATTAATTCATTCCCATCTGCAAAAACTTTTACCATGTAATATCACATATTCACAGGTTTTGGGAATTAGGGTGTAGCTGTCTTTCAAATGGGACATTATTCAGGTGATCACTTTGACTATGACTCTTTATTCTGGCAGCTTAGTTTGGGTTGCAAACTATTTAATTTTAAATCTTTAATGTTCAGAGTTGTGCTTCCTCTGTAGGCTCTGGGGAGGATTCTTCCTGCCCCTCCCCACTCCTGGTGGCTCCAGGCATCCCTGGGCTTGTGGCTCCATCACTCCAGTCTGTGCTTCATCTGCATATGGCCTTTCCCTCTGTGTCTGTGTCTCGTCTTAAGTCTCTTATAAGGACAATGGTCATTGGATTTAGTGCCCATCCTAATTCCAGGGTGACCTCATCTTCAATTCCTTAACTAATGGCCTCTGCAAAGGTCCTTATATCCAAATAAGGTCTCATTTCAAGTTCTGGGCTTTAAATATGTGGACCTATCTTTCTGGAGGCTACTATTCAATCTACTACAATTGTATCCAGTTTCTTCTGGAGGTTCTAGGGGAGGATCCTTTCTGCCTCCTCCAGCTCCTGGTGGCTCCAGACGTCCTTTGCCTGGTGGTCACATTACTCCATTTCCACATGACCTTTACTTCTGTGATTGTGTCTCCTCTTCTCTTCCAGGGACAACCTTACTGAATTTGGGATTCATCCTAATCTAAAATGATCGCCTCTTAACTAATTAAATCTCCAGAGGCCCCATTTCCAAATAAGGTCCCATTCTGAGGTTTCAAGTGAACATGAATTCTGAGGGGTCACTGTTCAAGACACCATGACACAAGTCTTGTTTTTTAAATTCATTTATTTTTCTTTTTTTATATTTTGATATCTCATCAGAGCAAAAATTTCCCAACAAATGGCATTTGTGGTGTGTACTTCCCTGGGTAGCTGGGGACTTACCATTCATGCAGATGGATTATCAAAATTAGAAGTGGGTCAGTCTAGTTCCCTGTATCCTTACGTGAGAACCTACAGTGTGCAAATGCCAAGACATTCGTGTTTGTACTGGCCTATGGCTCATGAAACTCTTGATCTTGCTAAGAAATGACTTCCATACCACTATCTCTTGATGTCTCTCAGGGTGTGACTATAGTTTGAGGCTTCATGAACAGTGAGAACATCAATCAAACAGAGCTATATTTGACTTTTTGCACTCTCATGATATGGGAGGTCTGTGTTGGCTTGCAGTATATTCTACAGCTGTCCTGGCATCTGAGAATCAAAAGAACTGTGATGGTGTCACAGGACTACCAGGTTCATATGCCTGCTGCACAGTAACATACCAATACACTGAGATAGCAGGGTTTACAGCAGAGAAAGAGTTTAATAATTTCAGGACAATTAGTGCAAACATGAGAGGAGACCTCAAATCCATCTTTTTTTGAGGCAGAGTCTCACTCTATTGCCCAGGCTGGAGTGCAGTGGTGCAATCTCAGCTCACTGCAACTTCTGCCTCCTGGGTTCAGCAATTCTCCCACCTCAGCCTCCCCAGTAGTTGGGATTATAGGAGCCCACCATCATGCCTGACTACTTTTTATACTTTTAGTAGAGACAGGATTTCACCATGTTGGCCAGGCTGGTCTCGAACTACTAACCTCGGGTGACCTGCCTGCTTCAGCCTCCCAAAGTTCTGTGATTACATGTGTGTGCCACTGTGCCTGGTCTCAAATCTATCTTTCCAAGGAGTTCTGGGCTGGGTTTTTTAGGGAAATCATGGAGAGTCTTGGGGTCACTGATAGGTTGGGGTAAGAGGGAATTAAATCATCAGAATATGGAAATGGCATGCTTTGTTATGTCAGCTTCTCATAGGGTCCCTTAGAGCACCTGACATCAGTGGTTTCCCTGGTATGCAGGACCTGAAAGGTTACCGCAAATGGAAAACTTAACATATCATAATGTTACGTTATCATACTGTAACAGGGTCTATGTGATTCTAGGACAAATAGGTACCAAACTAGTAGGAAGACATAGATTAGAGAGCAAACCGACCTCAGGGTCAAAGATGAGCATGCTGCAAACTTAGTTCATTTTGTTTCTCCCCCTCCCTTCCTCTCTGATTGACTTTATGAAGTTTATAGAGACTGTTTCAGTAGCATCACCAAAGGGATTGGGGAGCAGTTGAGGTGCTAGAGGATCTTGGAATCCATTTCATGCAGGATGGAGCCCTTGGGTGGACCCACTCTGTCTTCTGCAGCATGGAGAAGAAGGAAAGATGTCATGTTTGTGAGAAGCCAAAACACATTGTTTTTCACATTCATAGATGTTGAAAATTCACAAGTAGTGTCACTGATGTCTTCTCAGGTACCGTAAGGGACCATTCCTCCTCTTCTTCTCCTTTCTTCACGTACACGTACCTCTCCCCACCACGGACGATTTCATTGGCACCAGCAAGCATGGCTTATATGGGGACAATGTGGAAGAGATGGACTTCATGGTAGGTAAGTCACAGGACCTAAGTGGACAGAAACTTACGTGTTCTGATAGTACAGGACACCTGAAAACTGCTCTTGGTCAACCTGGAGAGTGAATCGAATTATGCCCATGGGACAGGGTTGATCTGAGACGTAAATGAGCTAATAGTTGCAATCAATTGAGAAAGTCAGCAAAATACCATATGCATTTCCTCTCCTTTCTTTGCATGCCATCGCTTATTAACTGGGGTCTTTGTCTACTTGACTGCATCTTCAGTGCTGGCCAGACCACAAATTAGACCTTCTTTTTAAAATTTTCAACTTTTATTTTAGATTCAGGGAGTACATGTGCAGATTTGTTATCTGGGTGTATTATGTGATGCTGAGGTTTAAGGTATGATCAAACCCTTCACCCAGTCACTAAGCATAGCACCCAATAGTTAGTTTTTCAACCCTTGCTCCCTCCGTCCTTCACCCCTCTAGAAGTCCACAGTATCTATTGTTCTGATCTGTGTGTTCATGTATACTTGATGCTACACTCCCACTTATTCTGTTTTGTTTTTAAAAATAAATTTTATTGTGTATATTTAAGATTCACAAGGTGATGTTAGAAGATACATGTAGATGGCAAAATGATTACTACAGTGAAGCAAATGCTTAGGTAATAGTAATACAGTAAGCAAACGTATCTATCATCTCACATAGTTACTTTTTTGTGACGGGATCAGCTAAAATCTATTTAACAAAAATCCAGCTGAACACAGCGGCTCAGGTCTGTAATCCCAGCACTTTGGGAGGCTGAGGCAGGAGGATCATTTGAGCCCAGGAGTTTGAGACCAGCCTGGACAACATAGTGAGACCCTGTCTCTATAAAAATGCAAAAATTAGCTGGGTGTGATGGCATGCACCTGTAGTCCCAGGTACTCAGGAGACTAAAGCAGGAGGATTGCTTGAGCCCATAAACTGAGGCTGCAGTGAGCCACGATCGCGCCACTGCACTCCAGTCTGGGTGACAGTAGCTCTCACTTATAAGTGAGAACGTGCAGTATTTGGTTTCCTATTGTCCACCACCTGCATCTATGTTACTGCAAAGGATATGATCTTGTTCCTTTTTATGGCCGTGTAGTATTCCATGGTGTATATGTGCCACATTTTCTTTATCCAGTCCACTGTTGATAGGTGCCTAGGTTGATTTACGTCTTTGCTGTTGTGAATACTGCTGTGATGAACATATGAATTCACATGTGTTTTTTTTTTTTTTTTTTTTTTTGAGACAGAGTCTTGCTCTGTCGCCAGGCTGGAGTGCAGGGGCACAATCTCGGCTCACTGCAAACTCTGCCTCCTGGGTTCAAGTGATTCTTCCGCCTCAGCCTCCCGAGTAGCTGGGACTACAGGTGTGTGCCAAACGCCCAGCTAATTTTTGTATTGTTTTTAAGTAGAGATGGGGTTTCACCATGTTGGCCAGGATGGTCTCGATCTCTTGACCTCGTGATCCACCCGCCTTGGCTTCCCAAAGTGCTGGGATTACAGGCATGAACCACCACTCCAGGCCCTTTTTTTTTTTTTTTTGAGGCAAGACCTTCCTCTGTCACTCAGGCCGAAGTGCAATGACGTGATCTCAGTTCACTGCAAACTCTGCTTTGTGGGGTCAAGCGATTCTTCTGCCTCAGCCTCTTGAGTACCTGGAACTATAGACACATGCTACTGCACCCGGCTAATTTTTGTGTTTTTTATAGAGGCAAGGTTTTTTCATGTTGCCAAGGCTGCTCTTGAACTCCTGGGCTCAGGTAAATGTACCTGCCTTGGCCTCTCAAAGCGCTGGGATTACAGGTGTGAGTCACTGCACCCAGCCCACATATCTTTTTGATAGAAAGAGAAATCATATCTTTAGACTCTTTAGTGACATAGCCAACCTTTATTGCAGGTCTGTTGAGCACCAAGATCTTAGTTGGGGTTGGGGACTAACTGGTAAGTCAGAATCCAGAACCCTCATAAACTCATCTTGTAGAGAGAACAATGTAAATGTGATTTCCTAGGATTTACATGGTAAATATATTGATTAGCAAAATGGCTTCAATTTTCCAACATTAATGAAAAAAAAATCGTGAGTGAGACTCACATATGTGCGGGACACAAATTTAAAGTACAATATTTTCCAGATATAGGTATTGTGAAATATATGTCACTAAATCGAAAGATACTTTGGAAAATTAAGCCTGGCAAAAGCAAAGCCAATTTGCATAGTCTTAAACACATAAAAATATAAAATATTTAAAAATATAAATAATATTCAAACCAAATGCATGCACACGAATAGATGTTCATGTAGGTATAAGTGTGTATGTCTGTCTGTAGTGTTTGTGTGCATATCTATAGAAACAGATAGATGACTGACAGAGATAGATGATGGATAGATAGATGATAGATAGATAGATAAATAGATAATGGATTGATAGATAGCCCAATAGTATAATTAGTTACATACATAGAAATATATTAGCTAAATATATAAATATATTAGCTATATATAAAAATATATTACTTATATATATATATATAAAGTCTACAGTGTTTCTCTGTTGGATATATGCACCAAAATTAAGACCTTTGCTTTGTGTTAAACGTATTGCATTTCAAGACACAATGGATCACCAGCTACTATTCATTATAGCTCCAATATCAATAACCAAATATTTAGAAATAATTTTTCAAGCAGTAAATGAGTATCTTGAAGCTGACTCATGAAAGAAAACTTGAATACATAGAAGGGAAGAGTGGATAGTATAAACGTATTTGTTATTTCAGAGTTAACACTGAAGGCTAAGCTAGCTCTGATTAGAGCATTAATTTCTATTCTCTGGGGAGTGGTCATTATAGAGGTAATGATGAAATACACACTGAATAAACTGATAGGAAATAAAGTTTCCAGAAACAGGTGATCAGAAAGTCTTTGGTAGAAAACATCAAGAAACTCTTCTGCGATCATAAGAAATGCTATCAAAAAGAAAAGTACAAAAATTAAAACACAGAAATATGAGATTTGACTTTTGGATCAATGAAGCAGAAAATAATAGCCTTAGAGTAGGTCCGGGAAAGAGAAGGACATTACATTAGGCACAATAAGGTTTTTAAGTCAAGGTGGCAGGGGTGAAACGTGTTGGGGAAAGTTTGTGTTATGAGTTGACTTATGTCTCCCCAAAAAGATATGTTCAAGTCATAACCCAAGGTACGTGAGCATGGGATCTTATTTGGAAATAGGGTCTTTGCATATGGAATCAACTTAAGATGAGGTCATTGGGGGTGGGTCCTAATCCAATATGGTGAATTAGGATGAGGCTGCTACAAGCCAAGGAAGGCTAAGGACTGATGCCAGCTGTCCAAAGCGAGGAAGAGGTAAGGAAAGAGCCTCCCCTAGGAACTTTAGAGAGAGAGTGACCCTGCCAGCACCTTGATTTTGAACATCTGGCCTCCAGAACTGTGAGAGAATAAATGTTCACTGTTTTAAGCCACCTCATTTGCACTAATGTGTTTCAGCAGCCCAAGGGAATTTGCAGAGTTGGTTTAGGAAAAACCATTACTAATTCAGCTAGCATGCTTTTCCATACACATCAAGGACATTGAATGAAACAAAACAAAATCTAGAAGAAGCTATAAGCAGTAAATTTACATCTGGTTGAGGTTTAGTGTTAGATAGAAAAAGGTTATGTGATAAATAGCATGACTAAAGGCCCTTTGCAAACTGAGGAGAAATTAGCAACAACATGGCATTGTTTTAACTCCTTAACAAATAAAGAGTTCTTATATATCAATAATGGAAACACATAATTCCTCCCAAAAATATCAGCAAAAGCTAAACATCTTTTACAGATTAAAAGTACAAATGTCAGAGTGGACACAGGAGGAAACCCATGATCATTCATAATTTACCATAATCACCTATCAAACATTAGACACTAATGAGGATTGAGAAAATAAACTACTTTAATGCCAAAAGTTGTTCATTATGGCATTTTAAATTATGGCGAAGTAGGGAAATTAACCAAAATAGTGAACAACAGTACAATGGTTAAACACTTATCATCATTTGATTAAGTGGTATCTTCCAGTTTTCTCCACTGTAAAGTTACTTATTTTCTCATTACTTATTAAATTGAAATTATTAACTATTTTATGGGAGATACTTTGAGAGGAAGCCAATGTCTTGGTTCTTATCAAACTTTCAGTGCCAGGTTTAGCATCCATTGATCATTTTCTCTTGGCTCAATTTTCCATGTGATTTTTGCTAAAAGTATGGTGGTAATTTTTTTGAGATATTTAAAAATATAAATTCTTTCTTAGTCTTGTCCTTACCTGTGTGTCTGGGCTCTAGAAAATTTCTAAGATATAGTACTTTAGGAATGTTAATGTAATGTTATCTGAGATAACCAACAGGGGAACACACAGAATTAGACACATTTGCGACTAATGAGTTTTTCCATAATTATGCATAATACAGACTGGGTTTGGGAACTGTAGGAATTTGGCTATTTTCTTATAAAAATGATTGGAAATGTGGTTTATTTTGAGTATGTTCCTCCTCTTTTAACTTGCCCATTGAATCTAATTCTCCCCATCCAGTCATCCTATTCTCTATTTAAAATATCAAATACGAAGGGAAGTGAAAATGGTTAAAGAATTACTTACCTAAATCATCTGCAAGGTTATACCAAATCAATTGTGTGAACCCAACAGTGGGAGTGTGTTATTCCTGCCTCTGTCTCCCCAAACTCTGTAACAATGTTTGCTTTCTGTGAGCAGAGACACATCAGTCAGAATGCCACCACGGTCCTCCTTTTCATATCCAGTGGGAAAAAAGGGATTTCTCTGTTTAATATTTTTATTCTGCATGAAGGAAATGATAAGGAGAATTTGCACTTTTAATTGATATTAGTAGCAACTGATGTTCATTTGTATTGCCATAATTTTTTCTTAAAGCAGTTCATCTTTTATTTCTCACAGATTTTGGACTCTGATTTTTTTTGTTGTTTTATTTTGTTTGTTTGTTTGTTTTTGAGATGGAGTCTTGCTCTGCCACCCAGGCTGCAGTGGTGCAGTCTCTGCTCACTGCAACCTCCATCTCCTGGGTTTAAGCAATTATTTGCCTCAGCTTCCCGAGTAGCTGGGATTACAGGCATGTGCCACCACGCCCAGCTAATTTTTGTGTTTTTAGTAGAGATGGGGTTTCACCATCTTGACCAGACTGGTCTTAAACTCCTGACCTCATGATTCACCCGCCTCAGCCTCCCAAGAGCTGCAATTACAGGTGTGAGTCATCGGCCCAGCCTCTCAGTTTTTTTCTCTTTCAATGGTTTGTCAATTTAAACTGTTAATACACATTCCTTTTCTTTTGTGGCTTTTGACATAGTAAGGGTCACACCATGCTTGTTTTCCTTTACATAGCTCATGCCCATTTGACTTAGGGGTGAAATATTTCATAGTGTCATTATTTTTACTTGTCTCTTTTATATTATTTTAGGCAAGATTCTTGATGCTATAGATGAGTTTGGCCTAAGGAATGACACCCTCGTCTACTTTACATCAGACCACGGAGGGCATTTGGAGGCTAGGCGAGGGCATGCCCAACTTGGTGGATGGAACGGAATATACAAAGGTGAGGAGAGCAACTCATGCATGTGATCTGGTGGTGAATAAGCTTTTTGATGGTTGTTATAATTAAAGCCCACGACACAAAGGAATGAGGCATGAAAAACTGAACGAGTTTGTTTAATTTGACTCTTAGTAAAATGAAGTATTGAACCAAGGTCAAGAAAATTGGTCTTCTATTTGTTAACGTTTCTGTGGAAAGAAGCCATGTATGTAGAGGGAGCATCTAGAAATATGCCTTTCTGACAACCCTACAAAATTATGAGGAGTTAGCACAAGCAGATGCCTTTACGAGGTTTTTAAAGGGATATCTACTTATTAATTCCATTTATGAGACTATTGAGAGATTAAATAAGGGAGCATGTGGTTCCCAGAGAACAGAGATCAGAAGCCAGGGATCCTTCACTGTTAAGAAGCCTTTGATGCTCTCTTCCAAGGATATAGTATAGCACAGAAAGTGGCCAAGCCCATCTTGGGTTTTACTATTAAATTCACATATACTGATTTTATGTCTGGGTGTAACATTTAGTCCACAAAATAGGTCCATAAGCTACTACATTGGCCAGCTCTATAACATGTAGCCTGATGTTATAAGAATATTATTTTCATCTGTGGAATAAGGATTAAAAAAAGGAAAAGAAAAAAAAGAAAATTATTTGGAAAATGTCAAGTATGTTTTATCATATGTCTTGGGAGAGATTTAATTTCTAGAGGAAAATATATTGTTATTCATGTAACTACAGATTCCACAGTCTTGGATTCAGTAGGAAATTATAATTTCCATATGAATGAGGTAAAGGCCCTGCCTCCATCTTGCAGAGGGTGTGAATGTGTGCTCTTAGAGCCTGTACCACTGAAATGTGCATTTAGGACCCAAAACAAATCCTTAGTGGAAATTGTTGTTATAGACATTCTATTTTTAAAAAAATAATTTAATAGCTTTGGGGATACATGTGTTTTTTTGTTACATGGGTAAGTTCTTTAGTGGTGATTTCTGAGATTTTAGTGCACCCATCACCCGAGTATGTACGCTGTACCCAATATGTAGCGTTGTTTTTTCTCAGCCCCCTCTCAATCATCCCCCAAAGTCCCCAGAGCCCATTATATCATTCTTATGGCTTTGCATTCTTGTAGCTTAGCTCCTACTTACAAGTGAGAACATAGGACATTTGGTTTTCCAATCCTGAGTTACTTCACTCAGAATAATGGCCTCCAGCTCCATCCAAGTTACTGCAATAGACATTATTTCATTTCTTTTTACAGTTGAGTAGAATTCCATGATGTACAAGCACCACATTTTCTTTATCCACCTGTTGGTTGATGGGTATTTAGTCTGGTTCCATATCTTTGGAACTGAGAATTATGGTGCTGTAAACATGTGTGTGCATGTTAAGACATTCTATGTTTGCTTATGAGAGCTATTTTTAAAAATTTTTAATTTTTCAGCACACCATGACATAATGTAAAGTCTACTCTGATTAATTTAATAAAATGAGTCCATTAACACAGGAAGGTGGTCTCTTCTAATTTGCCCCTGGAAATCCTGGTGTATGCCTGTCATCTTGGTATAATTAAGACAACTTTCTGCTTTTATTCTCAATAATACCTTGATGTGGACAACAAATTATCATATGCCCATAGTACTCCATTTATTTTCAGGGTGTTGGGATCAACAATGAGAAAAACAGGCAGAAACCCTTGTCTTCATAGAGTTTATACCCTATTGGAGGGAGGCACACCAGAAAATAAAATAAATAATGTGATATATTAGAAAGTGGCAGTAAATATGAAAAAACATGAGAATAAAGAATTCTGGGTTGGGGCTGCTGTATGAGATTAAATATTCAGGCATGCCTCATTGAGGTTACTGTGAGCTCCATAACCTTGGGGGCTGGATACAAGAAAAAATGTTAATTTAAAAAAATATAGGAAGTTACTTTGAGCAAAGGTATGAGGGAGATTGTAAATGAAGTAGATGTATATTTGATAAAAGAATATTTTAAGTAGAGAAAATTGCCATGCGAATAGAGTGTAAATGTCCAAGATTACGTATGTTTAGTTATTTAATCAAAAACCTATCAGCAGCACAGGAAAATATAATTCTGTGGATGTGCACTACTTACCCCACCAGTACTCTACAAACAGTAGACACTATACAAATGTGATCTCTTTTGATACTAGCTTACATTTTAAATACATTCCATGCAGTGACTAGTTTAACTAGCCACAATAATTGGATGTAATTGCATTGTCTTGTAGGTGGAAAAGGCATGGGGGGCTGGGAAGGTGGAATCCGCGTCCCAGGAATTGTTCGATGGCCTGGAAAGATACCAGCTGGACAGTTTATTAAGGAAGCTACAAGTTTGATGGATATTTTACCAACTCTCGCATCAGTGTCAGGAGGAAGTCCCCCTCAGGACAGGTGATGTCATATAAACTGTTAACAACAACTTTTCACTCTTCTTCCTTCTCAGAAGATTCAGAACAAGGAGACTGACTCTATCCTGGCAGACCCACTTTTTCCCTAAAGCGTACACAGCTTTACCTTCACATATGACTGTCTATTCAGCATCCTTCATAAGCCAGAGACCAGACTTTTCTTTTTTTCTATTGAGATAAAATATACATATATAATTTACCATCGTTACCATTTTTCAGGATACAGTTCAGTGGTAATAAACATATTTATGTTCTTTTTTCCCTTCATCGTCCCCTCATCTCTCCCCTTCCTGACCTCTGGTCACCACTAATCTGCTTTCTAGCTTCCTAAGATTTAGTGTTTTTTTTTAGCTCCCACATTGAGTGCGAAGATGTGATGTTTGCTTTTTTCTGGCCTTGGCTTATTTCACTTAACATAACAGCCATCAGTTCCATTCATATTGCTGCAAATGACAGGAATTCTTTCTTTTTTAGGAGTGAATAGTATTCCCTTGTGTATATATAGCACTTTCAAAAAAATGAATTTGTCTGCCAGTGGGCACTTAGGTTGATTCCATAGCTTGGCTATTGTGAAGAGTGCTGTGATAAACATGGAAATGCAGATATCCCTTTGATCTGTTGATTTCTTTTCTTTTGGGTACGTACCAAGTAGTTGGATTTCTGGATCACATGGTAGCTCCAGTTTTGGTTTTCCGAGGAACATCCATATTGTCAGAGACCAGTCTTAGATACGAATCTAATGTGGCCCGTCTTAGATACTTTAACATTTTCAGCTGGGAGAAAGATGGAGACAGGAAGCTTTGGAGATGAAGGCATGGTAGGTAAAACTCACTCATCTCCGTAAGAAAGGGGAAAATAATCCTAGTCTCTGGTGTGTAAGTTCTGGAAGACTGTGAAGAAGGTAAGATGTTTGAGAGTGCTTTGAACTCTATCATGAATACTTTGAATTTCATCAAGAGAAGATTCTTCATACTACATTGCACCATTCCCCGGCAGCAGCAAACCTAGATAGGTTTGCTGCCGATTTACTGACAGTTCATTGGGTACAGCTCTGCAAGGGAGGCCAGGCAGGTCAGACACAACTACGTCTCTCCTCCAAGCCCACAGAGTTCTTGTAATAGTTCTTTCTTCATGTAACAAAGCTAATCTATTTCTGAAGAAAAATAGGATAAATTTCAATGTTAATTAAAAACAAAAAGATCCCCCATATATATATGTGTGTGTGTGTGTGTGTGTGTGTATATAAAATAAGATGTATGGTACAGCTATCCTTTCCTGCCTGCTACCATGATTCCACTAGCCATAGGCTAATATATATGTGTGTGTGTATATATATACATATGTGTATAATGTATATATATGTGTGTATATGTATATATGTGTGTGTGTGTGTGTGTGTATATATATATATATATAATATATATGAGCAAGTTCTTGCTCTGTTGCCCAGACTGGAGTGCAGTGGTACAGTCATATCTCACTACAACCTCTATCTCTTAGGCTCAAGAGATCCTACCACCTCAGCCTTCTGAGCAGCTGGGACCATGGGCATGCACCACCACACCTGATCGGTTTTTTCATTTTTGTAGGAATGGGGTCTTGATATGTCTCCCAGGCTGGTCTCTAGCCCCTGGCCTCCAGCAATCCTCCTGCCTCAACCTCCCAAAGTGCTGGGTTTACAGACATGAACCACCATAATTGGCACCCCCCTTTTCTTACTTGCTTTAGCCAGTAAGGGAATTTATTGAGAATTTATGTAAAATAATAACAGAATAAAGATTCCTTCTACTTTGAAAAAAGAGTATTCATCAGTTTGAACTAAATAATACATTTCCAAATACTTATATAGTAGTTTAGCACTGATGCCAATTTTTTAAGTTACTAAGCCAATCATAATCATAAAAATAATTTTCCAAGATGTGAGTGAAATGCACTGAGTTCGGGATATTGGTAAGACTATATTTGGACTTACAAAGTGCTGAGGAGAATCTCAATCTCATGGAATATTGGTCTGTGGATGCCGATTAGGATTTGCCTTCATAGGAATTATTTGATTTTTAGGCCAGGCACAGTGGCTCACACCTGTAATGCCAGCACTTTGGGAGGCTGAGGCAGGTGGATTCCTTGAGCTCAGGAGTCTGAGAACAGCCTGAGCAACATGGTGAAACCCCTTTTCTACAAAAAAAATACAAAAACTATCCAGGTATAGTGGTGCATACCAGTAGTACCAGCTACTCAAGAGGCTGAAGTGGGAGGATTGCTTAAGTCTGGGAAGGTCAAGGCTTCAGTGAGCTATGTTCCTGCCACTGCACTCCACCCTGGGCAACAGAATGCGACCCTGTCTCCCAAAAAAAGGAAAGAATTTGATTTTGATTTTGATTTTGATTTTGTCAGAATAAGCTCTAAAAATATTACATCTTAATTCCCATTCCCTCTGCATTTGACTTCACACTTCAATGGGAAACAAAGGTGAATCACTGCAATGATTCTAGAAGATTCTAGAAGATGTGAATGCTTTGCTGAAACTGCAAGTCACTCCATTTTGCTGGAAGTCTCTAGAAGTTTTTATTATATCAAGAAAAAAGCAGATCTGTCAGATGTGTCAAAGCTCATAAGAAAAAGAAGGTTGCCCCTATCCAGCAAAGGAAGCTTAGACGGTTTTAGCCAGTGAAGGCAATTACTTTGGATTCGTAGAGAAAACCAGTGTATTTTATTACAGATAAAAACCTGTGTGTTTTTGCTGCTACTTAATTATTCATATAAAGACCAAAAAAATATTGACCAGGGTGAAAGACAGCTTTAAAATATAAGACAAAGAAACTAAGGCTATATTTTATATTTTTCAAAAATTTTTGTGATAAATTTTTATATTTTCTCCCCTCCGTCTCCAAAAGCAAAAGCTAGCTACAGATGGTACTAATACAGAAAGAAAAATATTTTAGAAGTCATGGTTACCTACTGAAAAACAAACTATGGAGAACTAATTAAGGCACCCCCCCAAATTTGCCTTTCTAATATTTAAAAAAAAATGTTTGATGCTAGTAGATATTTGTATCAATGCACTAAGGCTGGAATTTATTTTATAATTTTAAGGACTCAACATTAGATAAAGATGCTTTTATTTTCTGCCTGAAAAGAAGTTAGGCATTGATGATGCGAACACAGGAAAGAAATGTTTTATTTTTTATTTTTATTTATTTTATTTTTGAGATGGAGTCTCAGTCTGTTGCCCAGGCTGGAGTGCAGTGGCACAATCTCAGCTCACTGCAACCTCTGCCTCCCTGGTTCAAGTCATTCTCATGCCTCAGCCTCTCAAGTAGCTGGGACTACAGGCACCCACCACCACGCCTGGATAATTTTTGCGTTTCTTGTAGAGATGGGTTTTCACCATGTTGACCAGGCTTGTCTTGAACTCCTGACCTCAAGTGATCCTCCCTCCTTGGCCTCTCAAAGTATTGAGATTTACAGGCATGAGCTATCATGCCTAGCCTCCCCAAAAATATTTTAAAAATCACTGTGAGGTTATTGCAAAAAGAACCTATCAAAAAAAAAAAAAAACTATGGAGAAGCCCCAGCTTCCCTGTTCTACCATTTAGAAATAGTTGTTTGAAGAAGTCTGTCGCTCCACATGGCCCAACAGCCTGTTAGGGAGAAGGGAGATGTCCAGGCACAATCTTGTTACATTGTGTGAAGGTGGAGGGCAACTGCTGCCGAGCTCCAGCCATTGTGCTGACCTTAAAAAGAAGAATGAGTCGATCAGGGTTCACTCACCACTCCAGTGCATTCTGCTCCATGAGATTACACGCTTATTTGGTTCCCTAACCAAATGAGGGTTATGAGTTTGATGTCCTCCGTAAGATGTATAGTACAGCGGTCCTTTCCTGCCTGCAACCATGACTCCACTAGCCACAGGCTAAGTTCTCAGAGGATGCGCCATCTTTGTAGTTAAATAGGAAGTGGAAGAAAATCATGAAAATGACTAAGGCATTGTGGTGGGAGACCTAACCTCAGCTTCACACACAGGTTGGTGTGCCGGGTACTACTCATCAGGTTGATTTTTTGGTTATTTCTACACTCGGTTCTCCCAAGCCTCTTTATTTGAATTTATGACGTTGCTGGCATGTGCGCTGACCCGTTAAATACGTCCTTGCTAATAGAGAATAAAGAACAAACAGCAAATTTACAGCATCAGATTCACTGTCTATGACACCAGCAGAGTGAGGGCCTGTGGACACCTGTATCCTGTCTCCTTCAGTCTCTGACACAACGAAATCAACAAGAAGAACTCAAAAGCGGCTCTCACCTGTACAGAAATGAAGGATGCTAATACTATAAAAGCCAATGGAGTAGAAGAAAATAGTCATACCTCTGTATCCAAAGTTTCTGCATCTGCAAATTCAATCAACTGCGATCAAAAATATTTCATAGGGTTTTCTAGAATAAAGAACCTAAAATATCCTAAAATTTTTTGAAGAAGAAAATAGTTTGAAGACTCACTACATAATTCCAAAATGTACTATAAAGCCAGATATAAGGGTTTCAACAGGTCAATGGGATAGGGGAGTCCAGAAATTGATCAATATGTGTATACTGCTTTTCACCAAATGCCCAGAATAATTCCGTAGAGATAGAACTGTCTTTCAATACATGACACTAGAACAACTGGGCATCTAATGCAAGAAAAATAAATCTCAACCTATACCTGACACCACATTAGAAAATTAACTCGATTTGGACCATAAGCCTAAATGTAATCCTGAAGCTATACAACTTCTAGGTGAAAAAATAGGAGAAAATCCTATGAACTATTTTTGATCTGCAGTTGACTGAATTCACAGATGCAGAACCTTTGAACCTGGAGCAGTGGCTCACGCCTGTAATCCCAGCACTTTGGGAGGCCAAGGTGGACGGATCACTTGAGCTCAGGAGTTCCAGACCAGCCTGGCCAACATGGCGAAACCCCATCTCTACTGAAAATACAACAATTAGCCGGACATGGTGGCAGGCATATGTAATTCCAGCTACTTGGGAGGCCAAAGCATGAGAATGGCTTGAACTCAGGAGGCAGAGATTGCAGTGAGTCAAGATCACGCCACTTGCACTGCAGCCTGGGCGACAGAGTGAGACTCTCCCTCAAAAAAAAAAAAAAGAACCTCTGGATACAGAGGGATGATTATTTTCTTCCTTGGCTTGTCTTTTTCTTTTCTTTTAAACGTTTTCTTTTTTAATTTTACTTTAAGTTCTGGGATACATGTACTGAACTTGCAGGTTTGTTACATAGGTATACATGTGTGGTTTGCTGCACCTATCAACCCGTCATCTAGATATTAGGACTCACATACGTTAGGTATTTGTCCTAATGCTTTAAATGTTTTTATTAGTATTTAATATTTTGATTTCCTTTCTTCCTATTCCCCACTAATGGACTGAAGTCACATGTTTCTTGACATTGACATTTGGAAAGCAGAAGTTTTACATTTCGATAGTGGCTAATTTATCCTTTTTTCTTTTATAACTTCTGATTTTTGTGGTAAAACTTAAAAAATATTTTCTTATCAAAAGATCATCGTGATTTTCTCCAGTGTCTTCATTTAGAAGTTTTCTAGTTTTGGGTTTACATTTAGGTTTATGGTCCACATTGAGTTAATTTTTTCATGTGATTTCAGGTATAGGTTGGGATTTATTTTCCTTGCATTTGGATATCCAATTTTTCTACTGTCATTTATTGAAAGACTGAATTATTTTGAGCATTTGTCAAAAAACAATATACGTATTGGTCAATTCCTGGACTCTCCTATTGCACTGATTCATTGAAACCCTTATATGAATACTACACTGTCTCAATTACTCAATTACTTTATAGTAAATTTGGGAATTATGAAGTGAGTCTTCAAACTATTTTCTTCTTAAAAAAATTTTAAACCATTCTAGGATCTTTATTTTCCCATGTGTATTTTAGAATAAGTTTCTTCATTTCAACATAGACCTTTCTGGAATTGTGACTGAGATTGCATTAAATCTATAGATCAATTTGCAGAAAATATATGTCTTAAAAAAATTTGAATCTTCCAATCAGTAAATATATTGTTCATTTCTTCATTTATTCCTCTTATTAGGTGCTTTGTGGCTTTTCTCATACAAAATTTTCACATAAAAATGCTCTCCCTGGCCAGGCGTGGTGGTTCACACCTGTAATCCCAGCACTTTGGGAGGCCAAAGCGGGTGGATTGCCTGAGCTCAGGAGTTTGAGACTAGCCTGGGCAACACAGTGAAACCCTGTCTCTACTAACATACAAAAAATTAGCCAGGCGTGGTGGCATGCACCTGTAGTTCCAGCTGCTCTGGAGGATGAGGCAGGAGAATTGCAAGAACCTAGGAGGCAGAGGTTGCAGTGAGCCGAGATCGTGCCACTGCTCTCCAGCCTGGCTGACAGAGTGAGACTCCATCTCAAAAAAAAAAAAAAAAAAAAAAGAAAAAAAAAATGCTATTCCTAAATACTTCATGCTTTCTCATGTTATGGTACATGATACTTTTTAAATAATGTCATTCCCAGCCATTAGTTGCAAATATATAGGCATTTTTAAAAGTTGGTGTTGTATTGTGTGATCTTGCTAATCTTATTATTTCTGGTAGGTTTTTGGTGGTAATTAATATAGGAAATCATTGTATCTGATAGTAAATATAATTTTATTTCTTTAAAAATCCTTTTTAGGCCAGGCGCAGTGGCTCATGCCTGTATTCACAGCACTTTGGGAAGTCGAGGTAGACAGATCACCTGAGGTCAGGAGTTCGAGACTGGCCTGATCAACCTGGTCTCCGCTAAAAATACAAAATTAGCCAGGCATGATGGCACACGCCTGTAATCGCAGCTACACAGGAGGCTGAGGCAGGAGAGTCACTTGAACCTGGGAGGCAGAGGTTGTGGTGAGCCAAGACTGTGCCACTGCACTCCAGCTTGGGTGACAAGAGCAAAACTTCGTCTCCAAAAAAAATTAATAATACTTATCTGGGATGTATTATTATGTGTTTCTTTACAAAGCAGGTTTTATTATTATTACTTTCTAATATAAGGCACAAGATATATTTTCTAATGCGAAATTTTAAAATTCATTTTAGTTTAGATTCAGGGGCCCATGTGCAGGTTTGTTACGTGGTTGTTTGTGTGATGCTGAGGTTTCTATGAAACTCGTTATTCAGATAGTGAACATAGTACCCAGCAGGTAGTTTTTCAACCCTTCCTTCTCCCTCCCTCCCCCTTCGTGGGGCCCCCAGAGTCTAATGCTCCCATCTTTCTGTTCATGTGTACCCGATATTTAGCTCCCACTTGTAAGTGAGAACATCGTGTTTGGTTTTCTGTTTCTCCGTCTGTTTACTCCATTTCTCATATAAAATTAGACGTATATGACTTTTTAGCGATTTCTTTTTCAAAGGGTAGCAATACAATTGCAAATGAAGTTCAGATTTATGAAACTGCCACCAACTGCTGAGCTGTGGAGAGCCTCTGTGTCACAACCAAGGAGATGTGATCTTTTCGCCTTTGAAGCATGCATTGTCACACTCCTGGGTCTCAACATTTCACGATCAAAGCTTAGCTTTCTTGTCTTGCCCACTTGAGTGTCATCTCCCAGAGAGCACGCATGAGTTCACCTGACGACTCAGCACGCTGTCCTCTGGGCCTGAGGCATGGCACCGTCTGCACCCAGTACCCTTCAGGCAGCCTGGGAGCCAGCGTCCCTTCTCCCACTTCTCCTTACCTGCACTGTCTGTGTCTCTGCAGGATCATTGACGGCAGAGACCTCATGCCCTTGCTGCAGGGCAACATCAGGCACTCGGAACATGAGTTTCTGTTCCACTACTGCAGCTCCTACCTGCATGCCGTGCGGTGGATCCCCAAGGACGACAGTGAGTGCTCAGCCCGTGCCTTCCTGTTCCCTGCCAGGAGCAGGGTCACGCAGGTGTATCCCGAGCGCGCTCTTCCTCTACTCCCTGGACCAGTCATTTCATTCCAGGGCTATCACTGAACACATGTTTTTGGAAAAGTTTCTCAGAATTGATCTTTTGCAGAAAGGCAGGCGGGGGTAATGGAGATACTAATTGGTTTCATCTAATATCTCAGCAGATGCACATACATGAAAACTTCACGTTGTGCATGGAAAATCTATACACTTTTTACTTCTCAATGGCACCTTAATAAAGAAAAGATATGTATAAAATAATTCCATGGACATAAAATTTACCCAAAAAGTCAGGGAGACACTTTTAAGAAACAGACATTTTTAGCCGGTTATGGTGGCTCACGCCTATAATCCCAGCACTTTGGGAGGCCAAGGCAGGCAGATCACTTGAGGCCAGGAGTTCGGGACCAGCCTGGCCAACATGGTGAAACCCCGTCTCTGCTAAAAATACAAAAATTAGCTGGATGTGCTGATGCACTCCTGTAGTCCCAGCTACTCGGGAGGCGGAGGCAGGAGAATTGCTTGAACACGGGAGGCAGAGGTTGCAGTGAGCTGAAATCACACTATTACTCTCCAGCCTGGAAGACAGAGCGAGACTCTGTCTCAAACAAAAACAAAACCAAAATATATATACGTACATTTTTAGAGACAGGAGTGATATCTGCTGGAAAGTGTGTGGATCATTTTCCCAGGGGACTCTAACCTTCTCATTTTGTTGTAAGGATTGCATAATATTTAACATTGACCTGTGGGCAGAAGGAAACACAAGAAACAGACTTGAGAAGACAGAAGAAGACAAGAGCAGTCAGCACTTTGGGTGCATGTCTCTGATGTGCTTTGCTTTTTTTTTTTTTTTTGGAGATAAAAAAAACACTTACTGAATATCTTCTAAAGGCAGGTTATTTTGTAGGCATAAGTGGTCATGGTTAAACTTTCATGTATAAAAATCAATTCTAGGCAGACTAAAGATAATATTTAAGATTAAAAGTGCTAGAAGAACATGAGTTTATGACCCAGAACTTATAAGTGTTTTTTTGTAATTTTTAATTTTTAAAAATTGACACATACATAATAATATGCACATATTGCACATGAAAATGAGGGTATGTAGTGATGTTTTGAGATACGCAATGCATAGCGATCAGATTCGAATAATTGGCACATCCGTCATCTCAAACATGCATCATCTCTTTGTGTTGGGAACATTGACTAGCCTCCTTTTAGCTGCTTGTACCTATGTAACTTATTATTGTTAGCTATAGTCATTCTACAGCGTTAGAACAGGGGTCCCTAACTTTTTTGGCACCAGAGACCAGTTTTGTGGAAGACAATTTTTCTGCAGGCTGGGATGGGGGATGGCATCAGAATGATTCAAGTGCATGACATGTATTGTGCACTTTAGTTCTATTATTGTTTCGTTGTATTATATAATGAAATGATTCTGCAACTCATCATCATGTAGAATCCATGGGAGCCCTCAGCTTGCCTTCCTGCAGCTAAGCGGTCCCATCTGGGGTGATAGGAGACAGTGACAGATCATCAGGCATTAGATTCTCATAAGGAGTGTGCAGACTAGATCTCTTCCACGCACGTGCAGTTTACAACGGAGTTCGTGCTCTTATGAGAATCTAATGCCGCGACTGATCTGACAGAAGGCAGAGCTCAGCCAGTGATGCAAACCATGGCTGTCAATACAGATGACGCTTCACTCTCTCACCCCACCATTCACCTCTTGCTGCGTGACCCGGTTCTTAACAGGCCACGAACAGGTACCAGTCCGTGGCCTGGGGATTGGGGACCCCTGCTGTAAAGCACTAGAACTTCTTCCTTTGATTTGGCTGAAATGTGCATCATTTAACAAATCTTTCTTTTCTCCTCCAGGTGGCGCAGTTTGGAAGGCTCACTACGTGACCCCGATATTCCAACCACCATCTTCTGGTGGCTGCTATGTCACCTCATTATGCCAATGTTTCGGAGAACAGGTTACCTATCACAACCCCCCTCTGCTCTTCGATCTCTCCAGGGACCCCTCGGAGTCCACACCCCTGACACCTGACACAGAGCCCCTCTACGATGTTGTGATTAAAAAGGTGGCCACCGCCCTGAAGGAACACCAGGAAACCATCATGCCCGTGACCTACCAACTCGCAGAACTGAATCAGGCCAGGAAGTGGCTGACTCCTTGCTGTGGGGTGTTCCCATTTTGTCTGTGTGACAAGGAAGGGGAACTCTCAGCCCCAATGCTAAGGAGAAGACATAATTACAATCAGGTTACCAAAGGTCAGTAACTTTGGTGCCTTCAAGTTTGCAGGGAGTGCATTTAAGAGCCAATAAATTCATCTACCACTCCAGATTATGAAAGGCATACTGCTTATTCCACTTGCTGCTAACTTTTTTTCCTGTGGATAAATGTTGATCGAAATTTGTTTTATTTCCTGAAAGTTTGTAATTTATTAATTCTCTTGTAAAAATCCACAGGATGGCTGCTGATCACGTCACTGCAGAATTGCTACTTCTTCTGTTCTTCACCTAATCCCCACCTTGCCCGTCACCAGCATCACCAATGGCCTTTGCAGTCTCCTGACTTTCTTTATTCTGTTCTTTCCTTGAGGTCTTTTTCTTCTCATATGGGCTGTGTCTTGCAAGTCCATGTTTGGGCTCATTGTTCCTTGCATAATCCAACATTTTTAATCATGCCAAAACCAGTTGTCTTGCCACCACTAAAATGAGTTCTGAACATGAATACAAAGAGGACATCCTGGCTGGGTGCAGGGGCTCATTCCTGTAATCCCAGCACTTTGGGAGGCTGAGGTGGGTTTATCACTTGAGGCCAGGAGTTCGAGACCAGCCTGGCCAACATCATGAAACCCCATCTCTGCTAAAAATACAAAAATTAGCCAGGTGTGGTGACACATGGCCATAATCCCAGCTACTTGGGAGGCTGAGACAGAATCACTTGAATTTGGGAGGTGGATGTTGTAGTGAGCCGAGATCGTGCCACTGCACTCCAGCCTTGGTGACAGAGCAAGACTCCATTTCTCAAACAAACAAATAAAACACGAAAAACAAAACAAAACAAACCAACCAGGACATCCTCTGTGGTCTTGTCCATTTGGGCGAGTTTTTCCTGAATTTCTGTCTTAGGTCCTGTTGCCTTCCTGTGGTGATGAACATCGATGACCATTTGTTGCCTCTGAAGAAGTCAGTAGCTCATGATCTTCCTGTGTAGATAGTTACTGTGTCTTTCATGTTGGCAGCTGAGTGCACTGACGCAATCCTAGCTCACTGCATCCTTGAACTCCTGGACTCCACAGCAGTCCTCCTAGTTCAGCCTCCTGAATAGATGGCACTGCAGACACATACCACCACACCCAGCTATTTTTATTCTTTTGTGGAGAATGGGTCTTGCTATGTTGCCCAGGCTGATCTCAAACTCCTGTCCCCAAGTGATTCTCCTGTCTCAGCCTCCCAAAGTGCTGGAATTACAGGCATCAGCCACTGCACCAAGCTTAATTTCCATTTTCTAAACATGTCTTTCTGTGCCAGAAAACAAGCACCTACAGACACTTGTGCCATCTACTCCATTGCTTTGCTCTAAATATAAGGCCCTGTGTGATGAGGAGGCAGCTAACCCACCAAAAGGGTTTGTGTTTGTCAACAATAGATAGAAACGGAGTCAAGAGTGGTGCAGCCATTCAGCAAAACTTGTGTGAACCCAGAAAATCTGAGACAGGTCTCAGCTAATTTAGAAAGTTTATTTTGCCAAAGTTGAGGGCGTGCCCATGACACAGCCTCAGGAGGTCCTAAAGAGAAGTGCCCAAGGTGGCCAGGGCCCGGTGGGTTTTATACATTTGGGGAGACATAAGAAATCAATCAATATATGTAAGAAGTACATTGGTTTGGTCTGGAAAGGCGGGACACCTTGAAGCAAAGGCAGGAAGCCTCGAAGTGGGAGGGCGCTTTCAGGTCACAGGTGGGTGACTCACAAGGGTTGCATTCCTTGAGTTTCTGATTAGCCTCTCCAAAAGAGGCAATCAGACATGCATCTGTCTCAGTGAGCAGAGGGATGACTTTGAATAGAATGGGAGGCAGGTTTGCCCTAAGCAGTTTCCAGATTGAGTTTTCCTTAGTGGTTTTGGGGGGCCCAAAATATGTTCCTTTCACACATGCTAGCACTGAGTAACACAGCAAGTGGTCCCCTGGCAGTCTGGAAATGTCAGCAACAGCTAAGACATCAAGTCTTATGAGCAGTCAAGTTCTAGAAAGCAAAGTAGACATCAACTGCTTTGACCTGCACCCCTGCCCCCCGCCTCGAGAATGTGCCAGAGCGTTGATGAAGTCTCTTATTTCCTTCTTAGCTCAGCCTCATGATTTAGGTATAAACACTTGTGTGAGATTGCCCAGAGAGACTCGAACTTCAAAAACCAAGGTGCTTCCCGGGGGACCCTGGGCAGAATCTGTCCTTGGCAATCCCTGAAATTTCTTGGCTTGTGGACACATCACTCCAATCTCTGCTTTTGTCATTACATGAATGTCTACCCTCTGTGTCTTTAATTCGCTCTTTCCTTATAGAGAGAGATTATAGTCATACAGATTTTAGAAGCCACCTATTAAATAAATAAAGTCTCATGCACAGATACCAGGATTTAGGACCTTAATGTAACCCATTGCAGCCCTATACACCAAGCAGAGTATCTGGAACTCAGAAATGTTCTGTAACTTGCTCAGGAGAACACAGCTTAGGTGTTACTGGGCTGGGACTGGGGCCATAGCCATACCAACCCCAAATCTCCATGCACACCAACCCTATGGTGTTGAAGTAGGAGGGGAAATTGACTCCGGAGGTGGGGATTGGACACCAGACCAGACTGAGGACAGGAGCTGCTTTCAGTCAGACATGCCCACCAGTACGCCATGTCAATTTACCATTGCCATGGCAACACTCAGAAGTTACCACCCCTTTCCAATGACCCAATAACTCAGTGATAACTACCGCTTCCCTAGAAATTTCTGCATGATCTGCCCCTTAGCCTTCATGCAATTAAAAATGGGTATACACTTTGGGAGGCTAAGGCGGGCGGATCATTTGAGGTCAGGAGTTTGAGACCAGCCTGACCAACATAGTGAAACCCTGTCTCTATTAAAAATACAAAAATATTAGACGGGTGTGGTGGTGGGCACCTGTAGTCTCAGCTACTCAGGAGGCTAAAGCAGGAGAATTGCTTAAACCGGGAGGCGGAGGTTGCAGTGAGCTGAGATGGTACCATTGCACCCCAGCCTGGGTGACAGAGTGAGGCACTGCCTCAAACAAGAAAAAAAATACAAATAAAAATAAATGGATATAAATATGACTCCAAAGCTGCCCTGAGCTGCTACTCTCCATCTACAGAGTACCCTGTTCTGTGGGAGCAGTCACGGAGCTATAACACTGTCGATTCAATAAAGCCATTTTCTTCTACCTCTGCTTTGCCCTTGAATTCTTTCCTGGGTCAAGCCAAGAACCCTTGTGGGCTAAGCCCCACTTTGAGACGCATCTGCCCTCCATCAGCGTCTTTCAAAGGTGCAACCCCAGGAGTAACATAATCACGTGTATTTGTCAATTCGTAATTGCAAAAATGTGGAACCAGCCCAAATGCCCATCATTCAATGAGAGGGTAAAGAGACTGTGGTATATGTATGTAAAATGGAATACTGCTCAGCCATGAAAAGGAATGAATTAATAGCATTCACAGCAACGTGAATGGGTTTAGAGACTAAGTGAAGTCACTCAGGAATGGAAAGCCAAACGTCGTATGTTCTCACTCATAAGTGGGAGGTAACCTATGAGGATGCAAAGGCAGAAGAATGACACAATGGATTCTGGGGACTCTGGGGGAAAGGGTGGGAAGGGGGTGAAGGATAAAAGGCCACAAACTGAGTGCAGTCGACATTGCTCAGGTGATGGAGGCACCAGAATCTCACAAATCACCACGGAAGAACTTTCTCATGTAACCAAACACCACCTGTTCCTTCAAAGCCTATGGAACTAAAAAAAAAAAATCAAAAATGATGCATGTTTGACTTATTTCAATGGACCTATACTGTTGCATTGTCTTTACTAAGGAGCAATCTGAAAGTGCTAAGTGAAATAGAAATAGCTGTCTTAATATTAGCTGTTAAACAAGGGTATCTTTTTCCTAAGTGATTAGGGGCAACCAGATTAGACTTAAACTTGTCCACAAAAGAGTTCCTTACAAAGGCTGAGCAATTCCTCTGCCACTCCTTGTTTTAAGATCTCTAAAACATCCTTATTTTCTCATGACTCTTAGGAGGAGGTCCATTTTGAATTTAGAATGCCCTAGAACAGAATCTTAGGATTTTCACCCAAGAAATAACTTCTGAAATCATCTTCTCAAATGCTCTTATTTTTGCAGATGAAGAACACAGAGTGTGGAGACATGAAGAGGCTTTGGTGAGTCTCCACGGTAAAGGGAGCAGGACCATGAGGTCCGGACCCCAGGTTGTCAACCCCAAATGCAAGGTTCTTCTCCCTCCCCAGCTCCTGTCCTTCCATTTTCTGTAAGCACACACCAGGGAGAAGGTAGCAGATAAAAGCAAGCTATGTGCAACCAAGGGGATACATTCTTTTCCACACAGTGGTGTTCACAGATGTGGAGAAAATGTTATCTAGGGTTTGACACAGTGGGGCAAATGGGAATTATTCTTCTTGCCAACTACGTGTCTTTGGACACATTCCCTAACCTATCTCTACTTCAGCTGTTCCATCTGTGACATGCAACTAAAAAGTATGTTATGAGGCTTACAAAGATTAACGGAGATAATATTTGTAAAAGACTTAGCACACAGCCCACAGACCCAAATAAATATTATATTTCCTTTTCTAGTGGTTATTTTGAAAATACCTTAAAATTAAAATAGAAAGGATGCCATCTTTCAAAATGATACAATCCTTTCCCATTGGTCTAAACACTCCAAACTCAACGCTTCATTAACCTATCATGACCCACTGCATTGAGAGAATTACCTTCACCAGCCTTGTCTATCTGAGGTGGTCAATATTTTCCACATGCCCCCTAAGCCTTTAATTAACCATTTTCCCTAAATAGAAAGATAAATTATAAAATTAAGTCTACAAATGTAGTTACTTAAGTAATTTCTATTCTTTCCTTATTCTGAATTATTCTTTAAATAATTGATGTTCTTTCCTTTGCATGGAGGAACACAAGTCTGAGCAATGCGTGTTTTTAATCATTAGATGAATTTAAACACTAGGTGGCGTGCTGACATAGCTGTCTGCACTGCTAGCTCAAAATTCCTAATACAATAAATGTGTACATTTATTTCATTTTTGTAAAGATAACATACATTTAAACTTCATTCTTAGAAGATGAATTTGCAAAGGAAAAACACCTTTTTCAACCCATACTGTTTGATTGCTTCCAGAAATTCAAATTCACCTCCACCTACTTTATCCATCTGAGGTGGTCAGTGTTTTACGTAAGCTCCTCAAACCCTCATAGCATTGAAGGAATGGAATGCATTGCCTAAAGTTTCAGATAGGAATAGCAGAAAGTAAAAATTAGGGAAAGAAAGACAGACAGAAGGGTAGCGGGGGAGAGACAGAGACAGATGTATCGAAGTGCATCATTTGCCATCTGGATTTTTCTAAGCACATATATTTTAATTACAACTAGTATTTGTGATCCATGCTATTCATTCACCCCTCAGAGGGTAAACATAAATGGAGAACCTAGAACAATCCAGGCACTGGTCTAAAGTTGTAGAAAAGATACGTGATTTCTTCTGTCTCAAGATCATGTTCGGAGGATGAGAAAGGCAATGTAAATTACAGTTGAGATGGGCCAACACTAAATCATCTCAAAAGGCTTGGCTGAAGCCAGCACTCACACCTCAGATCTTGGATATAATTTAGGTAAGGAAGTAGTGTATTTAGGAGCCTACTTGGAATGATTTTTAAAAATCCGAATCTTCTATGAAATTTGACTTGGGTAGTACGGGGGTTCGAGAGCAAATCCCGAATTAGATGGACCCACAAATGGTAAAGACTCCTAGGGTTAGGGTTATTCAGTTTTCCTTACTCAGATCTGCACATGGCCTCAGCAGCCCTGCCTGTGGCTACAGCAGGTTTCCTTGCACTGTTGTAAAAAACAGCGGGAGATACAGGAAGTACACATTGCGTGGAAGCACAGTTTGTGTGGGTGGATACCTTGGGGTGACGATATGGGTGATGGTTAGTTGTCCGGCCACCTCTTGGTGATGGTAATTGACCAATGGACATTTTCCAACAGCAGATGGCAGTCAGATTCTGCAGAATAGAAAGCTTGGATTCTGATTCAGAAAAATCCTGACTCTTCCAGTATGCCTTATTTGATTTTTCATTACATTTAGATGACATTCAAGTGAAACTCCCGCTTGGAAATGCCAAATATCCACCCACATCTCCTCCCTGTATCCATTTTTTAAACAGTAAAGACTCCTTCCTCCCTCCCTCCTTTCCTCCCTCCCTCCCTCCATTCCTTCCTTCCTTCTTTCTTTTCTGAGACAAGGTCTTGCTCTGTCACCCAGGCTGCAGTGCAGTGCTGCAATCATAATACACTGCAGCCTCGACCTCCCAAGCTCAAGTGTCCTCCTGCCTCAGCCTCCAAGTACTTGGGACCACAAGTACGAGCCACCACTCCTGCCTAATTTTTGTATACTTTGTAGAGATGAGATCTCACTATGTTGCCCAGGGTGGTCTCAAATTCCTGGGCTCAAGCCATCCACCCACCTTGGCCTCCTAAAGTGCTGGAATTACAGCCATGAGGCACCATGCCTAGCCTATTCGTGTTTCTTCTAAGCAGAATTTTGACCAGCAATCCAGATTTCCTAATTTTAACCCCAAGAGCCAAATTTAGGTCCCTGCCAAAGAAATGCTGTCAATAGTGTAGACTCAGGAAATAGGCACATTTAAGAGCAAACATTTGCAGAAACTCATTCTTGCTATCAATATGAGTAATAACGACTTAAGCAACCTCAATTCTTGGCATCTTTCCTTTGTGGATAGAAGCAGGCATATACTTTGCAAAGCCGAGTGCAAAATGAAAATGCTCAGCTCTTGGGGAAACAGGTAAAAATAAAAATAAAATGTTTAGTTCTGTTAAAGCAAACTAAATATGGCCTGAGAAGGACTTCATACTTCTATATTTGCGTCCTTGTGGACAAAGGGTATCCTAGCTTAATAGGCAGACAAAATCGAAAACCTAACTTAATCGTATGCATCTGTAACAATACTCAGTGTTGGCCAATCCCAGCAGCCGTACTTCAACCAAACCATGTTCAAATCAGGCAAACGCCAAAGCCAAGCTGGAAGCAAACTCACTGTTTCTGTACCGCACTTCCGGTTCTTGTCCGTCACTTTACTTTTTTTGGTTATGGATTTGCTGTGACCACGAGGCACCCCTGGAGTCTCTCTGAATCTGCTGTCATTCTGGAGGCTGCCCAATTCAATCATTTCTCTTCTTTGCTCAATTAAACGCCATCAAATTTCATTTGTCTGAAGTTTTCTTTTAACAGCTCCCTGTTCCAAAATGCTTAAGAATTTCCACAGGGTGCCAGCAGAGCAGAAGGAAAAACAACAACAATGACAACTTTTTCCTCTGTCCTTCATAGATCTCCAGCTGCCGCCCTGGAAATTAAACTGACAAAAGAACAAAAGAAAAACCGAGTTTATTCAGACATGCCGTGCACATCCACATGGGGTGAAACTCAGTGACGAGTAACTCAAAAACGTGGTTAAAACTTGGAGCACATAGAACAAATCACCCAAGAATACCTTTGTCAGGAAGGAAAAAGACCTTTTAAGCTCCTAGGAGCTGCAAATTTTGGGAAGATAAATACAGGAGGGAAATGAATGGAAGATAAAGGGAAATTGAGTAAGCTTTCTTATATGTAGATTCCTCTAGGCCTGTGTCTCTGGTAATTGACAGTCTAAGCCTGCTTTTAGGCAAATAGAAGAGTGCAGAGAGTTTGGGACTTTTTTTCCGCTCCCTTAGCTGACTTGCTTATATTGTTTGAGTAAAAAAAGCATGAGATCGTGTCCTTTGCAGGAACACAGATGGCGCTGGAGGCCACTATCCTCAGCAAACTAGCACAAGAACAGAAAACCAAATACTGCATGTTCTCACTTACAAGTGGGAGCTGAATGATGAGAACGCGTGGACTCAAAGAGGGGAACATCACACACCGGGGCCATTGGGAAGGTGGAGGGTGAAAGGAGGGAGAGCATCAGGGAAAACAGCTAATGGGTGTGTGAACCCAGAAAGTCTGAGGCAGGTCTCAGTGAACTTAGAAAGCTTATGTTGCCAAGGTTGAGGACGTGCCTGTGACACAGCCTCAGAAAGTCCTGACCACATGTGCTCAAGGTGGTCACAGCACAGCTTCGTCTTATACATTTAGGGAGACATGAGACATCAATCAAAATATGTAAGAAGTACGTTGGTTTGGTCTAGAAAGGCTGGGCAACTCCAAGCAAAAGCAGGAAGATTCGAAGCCGGGAGAGGGTTTCCAGGTCACAGAGGAGCAGTTGCATTCTAATGAGTTTCTGATGAGCCTTTCCAAAGGAGGCAATCAGATATGCGTCTATCTCAGTGAGCAGAGGGGTGACTTTGAATAGAGTCATCAGGCAGGTTGGCCCTAAGCAGTTCCCAGGGCCCCCAAGATACATCATCCTTTCACAGGTTCTAAGCGTAACACCTGGGTGATGAAATAGTCTGTATAAGAAGCCCCCATGAGAGTTTTATTTTGTTTTCTTTTGGCAGATCTTGTTTCTCAATTGTCTTCAGCTCAAAATAACCCTCATGCCAAAGTGATATCTTTTGGGGTGACCTATCCTGCTCTCCTACAAGAGCCTTAAGCAAAGTTTAGAGCTGTCTTGCAGAAGACCACCAGGATGACCAGTGTAATAGAAAGGAGAGGTGAATTGGTGAGGTCAGGTTGCAAACTGGGAAGTTAGAGTCCCTGCATAAACAGAAGGTGCTCTCTCACTGAAGAGGGAAAAGAGAGGTTGAGGTCTCATGCCTCATAGGGATCATATTACACAATGGAGTCATGCATATTCAGTAGGTTTGGGGGGAACTATACATATTTATGAGGGGAGCCGACTGCATGCCTGATGGGTAAACATATACATAACATATGTCCCATGTTCACTTTGGGGCTATGTTTTTGCATTAAAATGAGGTAGGGTATGGTGGCTCATGCCTGTGTAATCCTAGCATTTTGGGAGGCCGAGGCAGGTGATCACTTGAGCTCAGGAGTTTGAGACCAGCCTGGGCAACAGGGCGAACCCTTATCTCTACAAAAAATAAAAATAAAAGAATTAGCTGGGCATGGTGGCACGTGCCCGTGGTCACAACTATTTGGGAGGCTGAGGCGGGCGAATCGGTTGAGCCAAGGAGGTCGAGGCTGCAATAAGCTATGACTGCACCATTGCACTCCAGCCTTGGTGACAAAGTGGGACTGCGTATCCAAAAAGAAAAAAAACTTTGCCTCTGTATGTGAAGAGGTGAACTATAGGACATGAAGACAGTTTGTGTGAAGCCTCTATGCGCCGCTGAACCTCAAGTAAGGTCTGCAGTTGCTTATCAGAAAAGAACGTGTGTAAGGCTGGTCCCCTGTGGGAATAGTGGTCTGGGTTGTCAAGCGTTTGAAGGGGCCGGGCACAGTAGATTATGCCTGTAATCCCAGCACTTTGGGAGTCTGAGGCGGGCAAATTGCTTGAATTCAGGAGTTTGAGAACAGCCTGGGCAACATGGTGAAACTCCATCTCTACAAACATACACACACAAAAATTAGTTGAGCATGGTGACTTGAACCTGTGGTCCCAGGTACTCAGGAGGCTGACCTGGGAGGATCACTTGAGCCCAGGAGGTCGAGGCTGCAGTGAGCCATGATCACACCACTGCACTCCAGCTTGGGCTATAGAGCGAGACCCTGTTTAAACAAGAGTTAGAAGGGTCTGATAATTTGCCTGGTAGCTCCACTTCTTAGGGAGTTTAGCGAGAGTGTGGTTTTTCTTATAGCCGTAGGAATTGAGGAAGTTGGCATGCTAGCCTTTCTGTGAACTCTCAGCTGTAGCTAACTTTTCTTTCCGTAACCTCAGGGTCTGTCTTAGTTGCTAAAGGGGCATTTATTTTGGACTCTCTGATGACAGGGCCTTGTGCAACAGTGCAGCTCCTGCATCATGAAGGTCACCCTGAACATGGATAGTATCACCCCAGACCACACCTGCAGCCTTCACGGTAACTCGGGGCAAGTGTCACTGGTTTTCCAAAACACTGCTGAAATTTCAGGTCTGACTACACGGGCACAGCCCTGTTCTTAGGCTGGTCATGTTTAAGGTACGAGCTATATTTAAGCTGAGCGCCAAAAGATGTGTTGAATTAAGCTTAGCAGCTGCCTCCTGACATATTTTAAGGTTTGCCTAAAGGTTTCTAACCTAACTGGATGTGTGAGCGGGAACCTCCTTTTGTGCCAATCACAAAGCTTTATCCGAAGGAAGTGAACTGTCCAAACCATGCTCAAACAAGGCCAGTGGTGAGCTGTAACAAATGCGGCTGTTTCTGTCACTCGCTTCTGTTTTCTGCACATCCCTTTCCTTTTCCTGTCCATAAATCTCCTCTCACCATAAGACAGTGCCGGAGTCTCTCTTAGCCTGCTCTGGTTCAGTGGATTATCCAATTTGTGAATCATTCTTTACTCAATTAAACTCTGTTAAATTTATTTTACTTATTTATCTTTATTGTTTATTTCCGTTAGAGACAGGGTCTCACTCTGTCACTCAAACTGGAGTGCACTGGCACCATCACAGCTCACTGCAGCCTTAACCTCCTGGGCTCAAGCGATCCACCCACCTCAGCCACCCAAATAGCTAAGACTATAGGTGTACCTCACCCGCCTCAGCCTCCAGAGTAGCTGGGGCCATAGGTGTGAGCCTCTTTTTTTTTTTTTTTTTTTTTGCTTTAGCTGCTAGAGGAATGCTGGTGCCACTGGCAGAAATCTGGTGGAGGAAGCTATGCGTTGTAAGCTGTGGGTTGGAGATGCCACTGAGCTATCTCAGGGGAAATGCTGAGGAGGCAGTGGAAGGTGAAGGCTGGATGACAGGAGGGGATCCTGGCTTCAACTACACTAGGTGGTTTTCTTTAACATGTAAATTTACGTCTCATACTAGTTCAAAGCATGTCTGACCTTCTGGGGACATAGTCCCAACACATTTCTTTTGTTGTCGTTGTTTTTTGTTTTACTCCTCTGACGCTAGGAAAGCTCCAGTGTATACTTCTTTGAAGAACAGAGTAAGTCAGGCACCCTGGCTCATGCCTGTGGGCCCAGCTACTCAGGAGGCTGAGGCAGGAAGATGGCTTGAGGCTCGGGGGTCAAGGCTGCAGTGAGCTATGGATGCACCACTGTACTCTAGCCTGGGGGACAGAGTGAGACCCTATCTCAAAAGAAAGGACAAAAAATAAGCAAGATAGTGCATTTCAACGAAAGAGCATTCTCTTAAAACGGAATAGAAAACACTTTCAATGAGTGGGCACATGGCTCATGGCTGTAATCCCAGAACTTTGGGAGGCCAAGGTGAGAGGATCATTTGAGCTTGAGTTGGAGACCAGCCTGGGCAACCTGGAACCAAAAACACCTGGACGTGACCGGAACCAGGATGCAGAAACCTATTCAGAAGCAAAAGGTCCACTCTTCTGGAAGAGCTTGTGCTGAAATCCACTATCCCATA
This sequence comes from Sapajus apella, assembly GCF_009761245.1. Lineage (NCBI taxonomy): Eukaryota > Metazoa > Chordata > Mammalia > Primates > Cebidae > Sapajus > Sapajus apella. The sequence goes on along the minus strand of NW_022437112.1, from coordinate 698,051 downwards.
CCTTGCTATAAATAGCTGACTTTAAAGCCCTTTAATTAAAACTTACCCCACCAGCACTTCCACATACTTCTTTCCGTTTCGTTTCTTTCTTTTCGGGTTTTTTTTTTTTTTTTTTTTTTTTTTTTTTTTTTTTTGAGACAGGGTCTTGCTCTTTCATCCAGGCTGGATTACAGTGGCGTCATCATGGCGCACTGCAGCCTTGACCTCCTGGGCTTAATTGATCCTCCCACATCAGCCTCCTGAGTAGCTGGGACCACATGCATACATCCTCATACCTGGCTAACTTTTGTATTTTTTGTAGAATGTGGTTTTGCCATGTTGCCCAGGCTGGTCTTGAACTCCTGGCTTCAAGCAATCCTCCTGCCTCGGCCTCCCAAAGTGCTGTCATTACAGACATGAGTAACTGTGCCCAGTCACATACTTCTTAACCCATAAACATTTAAGCTAACTCCCAGATCAGGGAGACAGATTTCAGCCCTGCCTCCTTTCTCCCTGCCAGTTGACCTCACAATAAAGCGTTAAAAAGAAAAAAGAAAAAAAAAAAAAAAACAAAAACGGTACTGTATGGCACGGCATGGTGGCTCCCAGCTGTAATCCAAGTACTTTGGAGGCTAAGGCGGGCAGATTGCTTGTACTCAGAGTTGGAGACCAACGTGGAAACAGCAAAACCCTGTCTTTATAAAAAAATCTAAAAATTAACCAGGCATGGTGTGTTTGCCTGTGGTCGCAGCTACTCCGGAGGCTAAGATGGGAGGATTACTTGAGTCTGTAGCAGAAGCTGTGGTGAGCCAAGATGATGCCACTGCACTCCAGCCTGGGCAACAGAGTGAGACCCTGTCTTAACAACAGCAAAAACAAAAACCCCCAAAGCAGTGCCCTAGCATTGGCTTATATGCACGTCAAGGGGCAAGCCCATTGCTCAGCAGCAGCATGGGCGAAGCAACCCTGAAGAGTGCTAAGAACCCCTGTGTGGCTGAGACACAGAATAAGGTAAATGATGGCAGACGCTGAAGGTGGAGAGGTAGCAGACGATTCAGACCTCGTAGTCCAAGATCAGAAGCTTGTGCTTTCTTCCAGCAACAATGGAAAACCATGAAGTGGGTCTACTCAGAACACAGCACGGTCAGGTCTACAATCTCATCTTCCACAGTGTCAAGAGGATTTTGCACTCGAGGAGAATAAGGCTGGGAATTGAGGCAGTACGAGTTAGCAGGATGCTGCTATGAAGAAAGTACGAGATGGTGGAAGCTTCCACTTGGCTCCTGGCATTACGCAAGCGGAGCGACGCGGGCTGGTCCAGGAGCTGTTTAGGATGAAGGCACGAGACAGGAAGATGAAATCATGCGTGATTAAATGCTATCCACAGCCTCCAGGAAATCGACTTGACTATTATTCATCCTTGTTTTCTTGTTCCAGACCAACATCTCTGAGAAAGAAGTTGCATTACTGTGAAGGTCTTCTTTTGCTCTATCCTTTTTTTTTTTAATACAGAGTCTCAATCTGTCATGCAGGCTGGAGTGCAGTGACATGATGTTGGCTCACTGCAACCTTCAACTCCCAGGTTCAAGCAATTAACCTGTTTCAGCCTCCCAAGTAGCTGGGATTACAGGTGTGCACCACTACGTCCAGGTAATTTTTCTATCTTTTGTAGGGATGGGGTTTTGCCATGTTGACCAGTCTGGTCTCAAACTTCTGGCTTCAATTGATGCACCCACCTCAGCCTCCCAAAGTGTTGGGATTACAGGCATGAGCCACTGCCTGGCGGCTCTATCCTTGAAGGTCTATAATGGAACCTACCAAGGAAGGACCCGAGCAGCAAATGGTCACTCCTCACCCTGGTGTCGCTGGGAATTTTATGAGGCTACTGTAGAAAAACGGTTTGAAGGCTGTGGTGACCTAGTAAATTGCAGAGAAATGGCTTCCACATGTGCGTTGTCCTTTCCCACACACATAACCTTAAGGTGAAATGGATAAAACTCCTGGCTTGGAAAGGTAATTAGTATAATTAGGACCATATTTATTTTTCAAATACAGAGTTGAGGACCACTGTCGTTTTCTGTAATGCATGTCTAAGTGGGCTCGGAGGGACTGTGAACTCTGGTCCTGAAGCTGATTTCATAACCTGGGGCACGTCTGTGGAAATACACGGTTGGAAGGGAGCTTGGGCAGGGCTCTAGAGATCCCACTGCTGATTGGTTTTGATAGAAGAAATCGCTCATGTGCCTCTGTAGCTGCCTCCATTCTAGTAAGACAATGCAGCTTCCTCTCTCCTCAGCTTTCAACATCTGTGGAGACAGAGAATAAGGATTCCGATGCCGTCTTTTAATGATGCTCTTATAAAACCCTTGACTAGATCGCAGGCCTCGCCTCCACTTTTCCCAAGCTGCATTAAACATTCTTTCTTCCCATTTGCATTCACCAACCCCTTTTACCTTCCCCGTGTCCTCTCCAACCAAATATTTTCTGAAAATAGGCATCCACCCTTGACCAAAAGTTGAATACATGTCTACCAAAACCTGAGGATGCTAAAGGAGTTCGTCTTGATTTTCATACCTGTGACCTATCTGTCATTTTATCTTGTTAATAATTGTAACTTCCAGGCTGGGCGCAGTGGCTTATGCCTGTAATCCCAGCGCTTTGAGAAGTCAAGGAGGAGGATCACCTGAGGTAAGGAGTTCAAGAGCAGCCTGGCCAACATGAGGAAACCCTGTCTCTACTAAAGGTTGAAAAATTAGCCGGGGGTAGTGGTGCACACCTGCCATTCCAGCTACTCAGGAGGCTGAGGCACGAGAATAGCTTGAACCTGGGAGGCAGAGGTTGCAGTGAGCCGAGATTGCGCCATTGCACTCCAGCCTGGGCAACAGAGTGAGAAACTCCATCTCAAAAACAAAACAAAACAAACTATGTTGTAAAGATTTTCCGTGAATGGGGTTATACTGTTAGTCAATGTTTGAATCAGCATCTGTAGTCCTTTTAGGAAGTAATAACAAGGTGTAAGAAGAGAGGAAAGAGATGTTTCATTGCAATCTATGTGAGGCTTTGGGTGTGAGCTAGGCTTCTAGGGTCTCCTCATAGAGAAACAGCAAGAGAGAGGGGGCATGCTTATATTCCATGCGGCCGAGAGTGCCAAAGATCTGAGAGGGAGATGGTGGTAGCAAGTGAAAGAGGAGAATTTTCCCAGTGGAGCTGTTTTTAAAAAACAGAGATGGGTCTTGCTGTGCTGTCCAGTCTGGTCTTGAACTTCTGGCCTCAAGTAATCCTCCCACATTGACCTTTCAAAGTGGTGGGATTACAGTTATGAGCCACCATGCTTGACCCCCATCGGGGCACTTTGATGCTTGGCTATAAAAGTTATACTCCCAAGAAGAAGCCCAAAGATGGAGAAAAAAGCAAGTGTGTTGTGTTCAGCAAGAACAGGGTGTCTGCTTTGCATGTGACCCCAAGAGGATACCTCTTAGAAGGACAGTGGTCACTGGAGTTAGGACCCACCCAGATAATCCAAGATGATCCCATCTTGACATCCTTAACTTGATTACATCTGCAAATACCCAGATAAGGGCCTATTCCCAGGTTCTGTGGTTAAGATGTGAACTTATATTTTAAATGTCGCCCTTCAACCTACTACAGCTTCCATGGGACATATTTGTCCAGCATCCAGTGATGTAAACAGGATTTCTGTGTGTTTTTAAGAGCTGAAAAGGGAGGAATAATTATCATTCCTGAAATACCCTGAGTATTTTAGCAAAATAAAAGTTCCCCAGATTTGCTTAATGAATCTTTAAAATGAGTAGTAGGGAATTAACTATCATGGGTGTGATTTGAGACTTGGATGAATTAAGGGAAAAAGTAAAAAGCTGTTAAAATCTTATTACCTTCTGCCAGCTCACCAGGCACCTTTAATGCTTCAGGAGCAGCACATGAAATATAATTTTTGAAGGAGAATTCCATGTGCACATCTACGTCAATGGAAAAAATAGCTGGGTGGAAAAGCCTAGGAAAATGAACAGAGTGTAATTTTCAAGATTTCCTTTCATTGAAAAACAAAACTTACTGGTTCAGAGATAAAAGAAAGTGAAGCACTTTTTTTTTTTGTAAAGGAAAGAATTCTAAGATTTGGAGTGAAACATTGACATGAGAAGTAAACGAATAAGTGAAAATATAAGGTAACCTTAGTGGAAAGGGATTTTAAAATTATTCTTTGAAACTCCCTGTTTCATATGGTATATTAATCTGATTTATTTACATGCTTTTAATGTTAGCATAGAGATTCATGCTTTTACTCATGCTATGCAGAATTTGGTGTACAAAGAAATATATCTACCTATACTTATTTTGGTTATTGGTAAAATTAAATTAAGACTCGGTTATCATGTCTTCCTGGGTTTGCAAATACTTACTGGACACCCAGCTTCAATTTTGGGGAATATGTTATGGGGAAACTCATGAATCACGGCTTATTTTTTCAAAGCATGTGGAGATTCCACTCACATGAAAAAATAAACTTCCACTTAAAATAGCGTAAGTCCAATGGGGGCTTTTAAAACAATGGAATCAACTCAGAATCAAAATTCTCTAGCTTTCTGATCATCAGTTGTAGAGTTAAAATGTTAAGGGAAATTGTTTAATTGTTGAAAAATTTTTAACAGATGGCTATCACATAATCATATGGAATCAATAACCGTCCCCAAATGCATGATAGAGTCATTTAAAAAATTGATGATGCAACTATAGTTGGAATACACACACACAAACACACAATGACCCATGGCAAGTTTTATTTATACCATGCAAATGTTAAGTTAATCATTGCTTCTAGCTAATGCATATCCCAGATTTTCTGACACTGTGGACGAAATCTAGAGCCACTTGTTGTTTTTGCAGAGTTACATGGAAATGTTGATTAAGTCCAAATGGAATCACAGTTTAGCTGACTTAAACGCCAAATGGCTCCAATCACTTCCTGGAGTGACACAGAGGGGAACTCATTGCAAACACATCCTACACAGTGCCTTCTGTTGAAAATGTAGCGGTTACTTTGTTTCACATGGTCACCTCCATGCAGTAGCTTAGAAAAGTGATGAAACTTTACAGACAGATGCGGGGTGTGTGTGTGTGTGGGAGGGGAGAGAGAGAGAGAGAGAGAGAGAGAGAGAGAGAGAGATGAGATAGATAGAGATGACAAATAGGTGAGATACCTAATTAGCTAGAGAGGTAGAGATAGATATAGATAGATAGAGGAATGAATGACAGTCTAGATAGATAAGATAGATAATTAGACAGATAGACAGATGATAGATGAGATGGATAATTAATAGATAGATGAGATAAATACAATAGATGAGATAGATACATGGATAGATAGATAAAATAGGTAGGTAGGAGAAAGAAAGAAAAAGAAAGAAAGAAGGAAAGAAAGAAAAGAAAAGAAAGAAAGAAAGAAAGAAAGAAAGAAAAAGAAGAGAAAGAATGCATGGATGGATAGATACATGGTAGCTAGGTACATAGATAAATAGATGATAGATAAACAGATAGAATATATGGATGAATGTTTAGATAGATGGATAGATAGCTGGAATACATAGATGAAATTGATGGATGGATGGGTGGATAGGTAGGTAGCTAAGTAGGTAGGCAGCTAGCTGGATAGTGATATAGTTTGGCTGTGTGCTCACCCAAACCTCATCTTGAATTGTAAGTTCCACAATTCCCATGTGTTGTGGGAGGAACTTAGTGGGAGGTGATTGAATTATGGGGGCGGGTCTTTCCTGCACTGTTCTCATGATAGTCAATAATTCTCATGAGATCTGATGGTTTTAAAAAGGGGGGTTTTCCTGCACAAGCTCTCTTCCTGCCTTCTGCCATCCACGTAAGACATGAGATGTGGACTTTCTCCTCCTTCCCTTCTGCCATGATTGTGAGGCTTTCTCAGCCACATGGAACTGTAAGTCCAATAAGCCCCTTTTTCCATATAAATTACTCAGTCTCGGGTATGTCTTTATCAGCAGCCTGAAAACAGACTAATACGGAGAGATGCATAGATAGACAGATACGTACATACACACATAGATGATAGATA